>NC_079211.1:132484922-132679922 GCF_029633865.1 Lampris incognitus | reverse complement strand
GTATAACAATATTACAAAAATTGGGTAGAAGAGGGAATTAAACAGATTCCCACAAACGAATAAAGCTGACTGCAGATACAATAAAACAGAAACGAGAGTACACCAGGTTGACTTCATTGCCAATTATAAAACAGAGAGGCACTCTGTTTTAGCATAACACTATGCCAGGACTGTGTTGAAGGGCTCTCTGATCCTTATTACCAGAGATTCAGGATCTTTGTTGTTATGCACCTCCTCCACCCTCACCCCTCTTCTCTCTATCTCTTCTTGGGAATGTATAGTTTTGAAGAACTCACCGGTGATACAGGTTCCCTGGCCTAATATTGCAACTGGGTTGCCAAGGGTTTTAATTTTAATTATCTTGTAGTGCTGCTTACTGAATCAAACAATATGGACCACGCAGAGGTAAGAAATTCCTCAGCTTTTCAGCGTGCTTAATGGGAGAATATGCTTTCTTGGCTACAGGTATGTTTTGGAGCTTTTGGGGCATGTTTTGGAGGCTTCTGGGCTGGAATTTTTTTTTTCACCTGGCAAACTGAATACCAGACATGAAGCTGAATGTTCCCTTAGGCTGTTTCGAGGACCCTCAGCAGATCTTATGACTTAACAGGCTAGCTTTCCATAGAAGCCCTTATGGCCTGTGAGCTGCCCTTCCACTGTCACAGGAAGCTCCCTGCTCTGCCCACACACTGCAGCCCGAAATACAACCGGCTGTTATTTCCATGGGTCTCTTCCTCTCACGCTCCCCGGAGAAAGTGTTGCCGAGGCAACAACTTCTTCCTGCTCTTTCCCCATTGGTTGAACAACATATATATGTATATATATATATATGTGTGTGTGTGTGTGTGTGTGTATATATATATATATATGTATATATATGTGTGTGTGTGTGTGTGTGTGTGTGTGTGTGTGTATACACACACACACACACACACACACACGCACGTGCGCGCACACACAGATGAGCCACAACAGTATGACCACTCACAGGTGAACCGAATAACGTTGACCATCGCCAAACAAGGACACATATCAAGGTCTGGGTAGATTAGATGGTAAGCGAACAATCAGTTCTTGTAGTCAACATGTTGGATGCAGGAGAAATGGGCAGGAGTAAAGACCTGAGCAACTTTGACAAGAGTCAAATTGTTATAGCTTGTGGGGTGCTCCCGGTCGGCAGTGGTACGTACCTACCGACAGTGGTCCAAGGAGGGACAAACTGGCGACGCCCTAAGCTCATCAATGCATAAGGGCAATGAAGGCTATCCCATCTGGTCTGAACTGACAGAAGGTCTAATGTGGCACAAGTCACAGAAAATGTCAATGATGGTTACGGGGAGAATGAGTCACAACACACAGTGCATTGCATTCTGGTGCGTATGGGGCTGCGTAGCTGCAGACTGGTCATTGCCCATGATGACCCATGTCCACCGTCAAAAGCACCTTCGATGGGCAAGCAAGTGTCGGAACTGGACCTTGGAGCAGTCGAAGAAGGTCACCTGGTCTGATGAGTCTCATTTTCTTTTAGATCTCCTGAATGGCCATGTACGTGTTCACCATTTACCTGGGGAAGTGATGGCACCAGGATGCAATGTGGGAAGACGACAAGCCAGTAGAGGGAGTGTGATGCTCTGGGCAATGTTCTGCTGGGAAACCTTGGGTCTGGCCATTCATGTGGACATCAATTTGACAAGTGCCATCTACCTAAACATTGTTGCAGACCAAGTATCCCCCCCTCATGGCAATGGTATTCCCTGATGGCAGTGGCCTCTTTCAGCAAGATGATGTGCCCTGCCACACTGCACACATTGTTCGAGAATGGTTTGAGGAACATGATGAAGTGTTCAAGGTGTTGCCCTGGCCCTCCAAATTCTCAATTCATCTGTGGGATGTGCTGAACTGAAAAGTCCAATCCTTGGTAGCTCCACCTCGCAACTTACAGGATCTGCTGCTAATGTTTTGGCGCCAGATACCATAGGACACCATCAGGGGTCTTATAGAGTCCATGCTTCAGCAGTTCGGTGCCGTTTTGGCAGCACACGGAGAACCAACAGCATATTGGGTAGGTAGTCATAATTTTTTGGCTCATCATATATATATACATATTCCCATAAACTCATAAATGTGTCATGTTAATCTTGTCATCGTGTCATGTTTCAACAAATCAATCTGATATGTTTCCTTACCGACTTTGGGAAGGGGGGGCACAAGAGCCTTTGGCACTAACCTAATGCCTAGATTCTCAGAGACTCTTGTTGTTGAATAAAACGGGAATTTCTCTGCCTACGAAAGCATTGCAGTTTACCGGTGATTCCCACCCACTCTCCTTCAAAAACACAAATCAAAGGCACAATGAAGATTTGCATTTCCTTCCCACCATCCTGACTAAGCGTGAAGACGGCAGAAGTGTTCTGAGATGTTAAGACTTCTGTCACCACTGTGAGGTGAACCAATGTGAGGAGCTGACTTTGGGCACACAACAAGACGTTGACATGAGAGCAATATTAGTCAGAGATGACTAGCACACATACCCATCTGTCTTGAGTCTGCTATTGCTGTCATCATAGCAAAACCTCCCCTCTCCAGAAACTAAACCATGAAACAGCATTATTTTCAGAATGACAGCCATTCAGCACTGAAATTCTGTAATGGGGGGTTTTAAATGGGGCCATGTAAACCTGAAATTCACTTGAACGTTGGATGATTGAAATGTGAAGTTACACGCTTTTTCCATCTTTGCCTTCAGGTAAACCCCTAGTGACTCTAACTCAGCCAAAAACAAAAAAAGCAAAAGGGAACTCTGTTGAGATCTTAAACGTATAAATATTGCTCAGTGGCTAAAAGTAAGACAGTCCGGCTGTCACATGCTGTTCTGCTATGAATCAGGGCCTTTCATGGTGGGGCGTATATGAGTGTAACCACCCAGCCCCGGTATCAGAATCAGAAACACTGTGTCATTTCATTTCATGCACTTGCGCACATGAAATGAGACAAAATGTCGTTTCCTCCAGCCCACAGCAGTGCAACACAAAGACAAAAAAAGAGTATGTTAAATAATATGTTTTCTTAAACATAAAACCATACGCAGCAACAAATAGGGAGGCGTTTTTGTCCATTTCTATTTGCTAAATCTTTGATATATTAACCAGTATTATGTAACACTTTACATTTTTAACATTCAACCGATGAGCGTATCCACAGAAAACTGATGAGAACAATAGCAGAATGAGGTTCATTTCCCTTTTTTTTTCTTTTTTGGACCCCCCCCCCCTTTCTCCCTTGTTGTACCTGGCCAATTACCCCACTCTTCCGAGCCATCCCGGTCGCTGCTCCACCCTCTCTGCCGATCTGGGGAGGTCTGCAGACTACCACATGCCTCCTCCGATACATGTGGAGTCGCCAGCCACTTCTTTTCACCTGACTGCGAGGAGTTTTGCCAGGGGGACGTAGCGCGTGGGAGGATCACGCTATTCCCCCTTCCCCCGCAAACAGGCGCGCCGACCGACCAGAGGAGGGCGCTAGTGCAGCAGCCAGGACATGTACCCACATCCGACTTCCCACCCGCAGACACAGCGTCTGTAGAGACGCCCGACCAAGCCGGAGGTAACACAGTGAAGGTTAATTTCTTTTATCAGCAAATATCAGAAGTACAAAGGTTATGACCTTAGCGCATGAACAATATTCCTATGACCTAAGAGCAGATCAGAGAATTGTTCTAAAAAAACACAATAAAGCCGTCAACACATGATGACGATATATAATATTATAAACGTGACTGATGTGTGAACCAGATCATGTCTCCATTCTTGCACTGAGTCTTTTCGGTGCTGGAAAATTTCGGTAGCTGCTCATGTAGCATAAACTGTCAATTACAAGGCAGAGCAAATTTGACCAATGACACAATTTGGTCTACCTAAACTTTGAATATGACTGGACCTCAGTGAAATAGAGAAAACAATGCCGATGCAGTCACTGATACCATTTTCATTTCATCATGTTATTGTCAACCTTCACTGAAACGGTGTTTGACTGTAGTTATCTTGTTTTCGGGATGTTTTAGTAAGTCATTGTCATCTGTTTGAATAAAGGGGTGGTTTGGTGAATATTTTCATCACACTTCCATTGACTGAAATTAACACCAGTAGCCATGCTATGGGTTTTTGGCCTAGTTTGTGGTACGATTTTACATTAATGTTATGTTATATAGCTTGGGCAACAAAGAGACAGCATGAGCTTCTCCTTCATGTTTAAGCCAGAGAAACACAAAACTGCAATCTCATTGGACGTGCTTTGAAAGGGCAAAAGCAAATAGGGCTGAAGTTTAAACAGTTTGAACTTTGGGCCCAGTTGCAAAGCACAATATCTGAATGGTTTGTGGCACCCAAGGCAGTGACGCTGCAGGGTCGGATGGCACCACCCTCTCCATTGGAAAACAATGACTCAGCAAGCTCACAGCGGTTTTTCCACTTATCATGTGTTGACAACTTAAGATTGAGAAGAAGGATAGAAGAGGTATCTAAGTATTTAGGTATTCACAGAGGTACTCATGGTGAGAAGATGGCGGCGTGGACTTGCGTTTGTGGCGACCTCACCCAGTGCCGACTATGCAGTGTCTTTGTCCATGTCTGCTTTTAAATTAGTGTCTTTGTGTGATATTTTTTATTTTGCTCGTCAATTTTTTTCGTTTAATGTCTAGGAGAGTTGCCGTTGGATCGGCCGAGAGAGCTTACAGTCCTTTCCGGAGCTGTATGGCCCTGCCCGGAGCTGTACCCGAGAGGAAACACCGAGGCGGTCCGGCGGCGGCCTCACCTAGCGTCGACTGTGCAGTGTTTTTGTCTATGTCTGTGTCGTCATGTGGAGTGCAGGGAGGTGTGTCGAAGGTGTCTGGCTGGGAGAGCTGGCATTGGATCAGTTGAGGGAGCCTGGTCTGCTTCGTCCGATGGGCCCAGGGACCACGGCCCCTGCCTGGAGCTGCGCCCAGGGAGGAAACACCGAGGGCGGTCTGGCAGGATGCGGAAGCGGGGCAGGCTAAGCTAACTGCTAGCCCATGCAGACCGGCAGTTCTGACAGTCATCCTGGCTGGCGTTCGTTCTCTGGATAGAGGAACTTTTTGGACTGCGTGGCACTGAGTGGACTGTGTTTTTAACTGTTAATGTTGTTGTTGCTTTGTTCTCTCTGTTTTCGGTGGTGTCGTTTTTGGGAAATTTGGATGCGTGTTTTTTTGTGTTGCACTGCTGTGGGCTGGGAGAAACGAAATTTCGTTTCTTTGTGTATGCAAGTACATGTAAGAAATGACAATAAATTGTTCCTGATTCCAGATTAAGAGATCAAATCAATAAGAGAGGCAACATCGTATACTGAGGTTCAGCCAGGTTGGGCAAAAAAATTACATATGTCTTTGATAGAAAATGTGTATGTACACTGCTTTCCCAACCACAGGTGAAAGCTCATTCCACCGCCATGCAGCAAATAGATGGAAGGAGTCACAATCGAGTTGAACTACTGAAAGACTAAAGTAAGGAAGGGAAAGACAAATGGCAAACTGTCGCAAGGATGTTAAACACAGGCTGCTATGTTCAGCTTGTCTGTGGCCTGCAGGTACATCTGTGCAGATCCCTTTGCAGCCTTGTTTGCAAGCACCAAGCATTTGAATTCGATATGAACAGCCACCGGCAGTAGAGGGACTTTAGGAGAAGGGTGGAAAATGAACACCAGCCAAATACTGGGTTACTTACAATGTGGTTGCTAAGTGTTTCTACTGTGTCACCTACTTAGACTTTGAACCGTCTTTTCAACCATTAAAAATAAAGTTGTCTCATGAAATAATTTAAGTAGCTTGTAAACTTCCACCAGCCATTGTGTCAACCATCCTGCTTTGCACAATGAGCCTATCAGTCAGGTTTCCCCCTGATTTTTATGTGCATTACTGGCTGCAGAGGACCAACCACAGCAGTTCCCCCAGGGGATCTAGTTCAAGACACACATTTTACCCTTCAAAGCCAGACAGCCACCTTGCTAGTTGTAGGGGTGAGGCGAGATTGATGATTAGCCTACTATAAACATGGTCTTTACACAGCTTTACAGGTAGCCCATGAACAACTTAAAGAGTCGCAAAGCACAAGAAAGAAATTGGTTGCACCGTTCTCAGCTGACACTTTGAAAGGTCAAGAGGGTGGCCAAGTGATTAGATAGATGGATCTCTACCCAAAGACAGCCATCTCCATCAACAACCACATGTCGTGTCACAGCATCCTGCATTAAAAAAAAAAGAAAGATGAAATATTTGACTTTTCTAAGGAAAGGCCAGCTGCATCTTGCATCCATCCATTATCCAAGCCGCTTATCCAAATTTGGGTCATGGAATGCTGGAGCCTATCCCAACAGTCATAGGGATATGCATTGTAACTATGCATCTTGCATATCTACACAATTAATGGCATTTTTTATCTACTGATTTGCTTTTTTCATGATTCAAGGTTACAAGCAGACACTCTGTAGAGCAGAATACAAACACTGTGAATATTCCCATTCAGGGTACCACACAGTGATTGTTGGAGTGAGATTGATGGATTTCAAGGCTGTTTAGCAAATTACCCTTAAGACATCTGTCCCTTTAGTGCACAGAAATTACTTAAAGAAAGAAAGAATAAGATTGACTGGTAAAACAGGATGTGAAACTGGGCTTGGTGGATGGTTCCCTTGATGAGTGGCGAGATCATCCTTCAACCGCAGGATGTCTGTTGTTTAAACATTGAAAAACCATTGAACATTATGAATTTCATTGTGATTTTCACCCATGGCATGACAAATTGTGTGTGCCTTAATCTGATCAGCTGCAAGGCCTCGAGAAATTGTGAGCAGTGCGAGTTGTTAACATTTGGCTCTGACATGTATTAAGTACTTATTTAGCCTTGCTGTTTCGATTAAAAGAAAAAGAAAATATTCATGTAGAAAACAGAAAATCGGCATCGAAAAGACACTGAACAAGTAGGTTTAAAATGAACGTCCAGGGGAGCAAAGGACTGAAGGACCTGTGCCATGAAGGGTATTCAGTCATATCTGAATGTGCTCTTGCTTGGGGACACATCCCCACTTTCTGACAAACTCCCTGCTTTGCGCCTGAAGGGGCAGTCACATTACCCTTTGTGCTCCATTGACTTGAATTCAAACACTCAGGAAACAGCATCCACATCCGTCTGCGAAGTACTTATCTCTGCGCTCCATGCCAAAGTTCAACATAGGTGAACCTTAACTTGCAAATTTGCGTGACATAAACACACTTAACCAATACCGATCCTAAACACCACTGTGACCCTGGAGGGGGGAAACCAAACATGGAGGACTCTCTCTCTAATTTTGGCAATATTTATGTATTCGTTATGTGTTTTTCAGTGCTAATCTTAGAGGGGTGTAAATCACAAGTTTCATCACTATATGATTTTATATCGATTCTTTGGAAAACGATACGATATTTGCTGGTATCACAAAGTCTGCCACGAGATGTTTTCGATTGGATTTAATCTTTAGGGGCCTGTGATCGACATGAGACAATATACCCATTTAATATAATCGCTTACATTTATATCAACCCAGAAAAAGCAACTACAATATGATATGGCCATTTTATTATTCAGTCCTTCCAGACATTTCAAATGAAAAATAGTATATTCTTTTTAATAAAAAGCATAAAAGTAGACCTCCTGTTGTTCACTATAAAATGCCATATTTCTCATGTTTAGGTGCAATTTTTTTTTAAACAGTTAACTTAAAGAGCCCTTGATGACCTTTCAGTTGTGAACGTGAACCACGCACATCTACGATTCATCACCGGGGATTTACAAGGCTCTGTCTGTGTGCTCAGTGGTTTAGACACATTGAGCTTTAAAATCTTCACATCGTAAGCGTATCTTAAAGATGATTACACAGATTGATGTTTTCACTTTGCATTGATGATATTGCACCCCCCCCTCCCTTTTTCTCCCCAATTGTATCCGGCTGCAGAATACCACATGCTTCCTCCGATACATATGGAGTCGCCAGCCGCTTCTTTTCCCCTGACAGTGAGGAGTCTCACCAGGGGGACGTAGCACGAGGGAGGATCACGCTATTCCCCCCAGTTCCCCATCCCCCTCTTACAGGTGCCCCGACCGACCAGAGGAGGCGCTACTGCAGCGACCAGGACACATACCCACATCTGGCTTCCCACCCGCAGACACGGCCAATTGTGTTTGTAGGGACGCCCGACCAAGCCGGGGGCAACACAGGGATTCGAACCGGCGATTCCGGTGATATTGGATCTGATATTGAATTGATACATCGATCCAGATGGATACAGCATTACGTCGCTATTATCTCATTCGCATTTTAGCAATTGTCACTATAGCCAGTCAGTTAGCCTCTTTTTTAGCATCTTTTTTTCCAACTGTTTAACCTTTTTTTGCCCCCTCATTTTATGCCTCTTTTTCTAGTTGGAGCGCTCTCACACACACCACATACATACGTGTGTGTGTGTGTGTGTGTGTGTGTGTGTGTGTGGGTGGTGATGTTTGGGGAAGGGGGGGCACTATGTAATTATAGGCAAAGGACACCCTCCTGGGCATTATGGCTATTCATCAGTGAGCAGGCAGAAAACAGAACAGATGCAGGAGGAGAGCAACCACATGAAAAGCCCAGGACCTGATGATCCACACCTTCATCTGCAGTCTGCAAGGTTGTTTTATGTCAGCCAGTGGCCAGAAAATTGTCTTAGATCTCATTTGTACAGAAAAACTAAATGTAACATCACACATGCAACTTCACAAACAGGAAGCTACATAAAACAAACATGCAGTCAAAAGCGCCCCTTTGCTTTGTTGAGGAGGTTGTCTGCAGTAGGGATGAATGGTCTTTAGTACAAATTTAATATATGGTAGTCTTAAGTTGTTTTGTGATTACGTTTTGCATATGACCAAAGAAAAAAATATCCTAATTTGTGATTGTTTCATGTGAAACTCACAGGTACATATTTGTTACCAAATAAACCATCACATTTGAAAAATGCTAAAATACGACAGACATTAATAGAGCCTAAAGTTTACAAAGTCTTGCAGTGTTCCTTTATAGTGCACTGCACAGAAGGTCATGTCATGTATTTTGTGTGCGTTCACTGCTAAACCTCACAGGTTGTCAACATTTCTTCACAAGCAATAGATCCTTAACTTAAAGTCAGCTGATTTGGTACAATGAATGGAAAACTATTTTAAAATACGGACAAAAATAACATCAATCACTAAGTGATGCTAAGCATTAGAGGGCTAATACATTCATCCCGCCCCCACCACTCACACACACACACACACACACACACACACACACACACACACACACACACACACACACACACACACACACACACACACACACACACACACACACACACATATACAAACAACCAAGCCCCTCATCCCTCATCTACCCCGTGCAGATCCTTGACCAGGACACTTGTTTAAAAAAGCAGAGGTCAAACTGTAAAGCAATTACACTGGCAAGTCATCAACTAAGGTCTGACAGCAATACAATTACCTCCAGGCTTGACTGGTCCAAAGCGAGCTAGCGGGCGTGCAGCGAGGGCTATGTTTAACTCGGCGGCCCTGTGGATGCAGCCAGCCTTGGTCTACGGTACGCTCACTGTCTAACTTTGCACTTCAGAGTGCTCTTAATTCCCTCTGTTTAACAGCTAGAGAGCAGTGCCGAGAGGTGAGCAAGAGAGACATTTATAATGTGTAACAAAGGCCTTGGCGCCTAGCCACTTCAGTAAGAGAAAGATGGAGAGAGAGATAGTACGCCGGTGTCAGCAGAGAGTGGAGCAGTGACTGATCTCCTTCACACATCTCTTCAGTCAAGGCTAACAATACTGCCAGCCGACAACTCACTCCTGAGGGATGTAAATAATTACAAGAGATGATGGGAGAAATGGAGGGAGAGCCGGATGCTACGGTGAAGTTTATGGCAATGTCTGATCCACTCTTTCAGCCCTTTGTATGTTTTGCATGATTATTTGCATAGGCTAATTTGTATGTTACATCACTGTCTGCAGGGCACATCTACATTTTTTAATGATTAATAATTTAAAAATTATCATCAAGATTCATATTTGAGGGCGTCCGGGTGGCATGACATTCTATTCTGTTGCCTACCAACACGGGGATCGCCGGTTCGAATCCCCGTGTTACCTCCGGCTTGGTCGGGCGTCCCTACAGACACAGACCCATACCCCGGATGTGGGTATGGGTCTTGGTCACTGCATTAGCATCTCCTCTGGTCAGTCGGGGTGCCTGTTCAGGGGGGAGGGGGAACTGGGGGGAATAGCGTGATCCTCCTACACGCTACGTCTCCCTGGCGAAACTCCTCACTGTCAGGTGAAAAGAAGCGGCTGGCGACTCCACATGTATCGGAGGAGGCATGTGGTAGTCTGCAGCCCTCCCCGGATCAGCAGATGAGGGTGGAGCAGAGACCGGGACGGCTAGGAAGAGTGGGGTAATTGGCTGGATACAATTGGGGAGAAAAAGGGGGAGGGGGAAAGATTCATATTTTAAATTTTAACATTTTATACACCTGCTGTGACAATATTGCTACTTGTATGTCATCTTTAGAGGTGTGTGTACGTGTGTGAGATAGAGACGGAGAGAGTGAGGGAGAGAGAGAGAGAGGGAGAGCCCACATATGGTGCACCTGTACGCAAGCATCCTTCTTCAGTTTTGCTTCTGTTCACTGCTACTCATGTGGCCTATATTAAGGCATGCAATGACATATAAATGTTGCTCTCACACAGACAGCCCCCTCAGAGAAGCATCTGTCAGTCACCCAGTGGGTCGTGTAAAAGCACACTATGTAAGTGATGGTCCCTGGCGTATGCCCACCCAGTCTACCATGTCTGCTCATGCAGCACCGCCGCTGTGCTCTCAGGCATGGCACAACAGGACAAGGGTGGTAACATGACTCCCGGCCAAGACAATGGAGGCTACCTGGAGGCTCACTGCTCCACTGCAGATACTTCTGTCAAAAACGGTTCAGCTGAGTGTGAATCATGATGGGATCTTCGTGGGGCCGAGGAGGAAGATTACTTGCTCACTTGACATCAGAGGAAGAGTCTTGACATAAAGGGTGTCTTCTGTGTAAACTTTAGTGTATCGCTTTGGCCTGAGCGATATGGGCAAAATCAAGTATGGTATTTTTGACCGAATACCTCAATATCGGTATTTTGACGATATTGTAGAAATGACTATTGGTGCTCTCACAAAATATTTACTCAATGACATTTTTGATAAACATTCATTGGTAATGTGGATATGATGTCCATACAGGTAAAAACAAATGGTATAACACCTAGAACAGTCTAATAAGTTCAGAATATTACATTTCTTTATTGTAATGCAGCCTTTAAAACCAAGAAAAGACAACAGTTATGTCATATCAGGATATTATGATATCCAAAATCCCAGATGATAACTAGCCTTACATCGAGATATCAATATAATGTCAATATATTACCCCGTCCTAATAGCTGAGAGCAGCTTATGGATAAACCCTTAATGCCTGGGTGCCCGGGTAGCATAGCAGTCTATTCCATTGCCTACCAACATGGGAGTCGGCGGTTCAAATCCCCGTGTTACCTCCGGCTTGTATGGGCGTCCCTACAGACACAATTGACCATGTCTGTGGGTGGGAGGCCAGATGTGAAGAGTAGGGTAACTGGCTAAGTACAATTGGGAGAAAAAGGGGGGGGGGATCCTTAATGCCTTAGTCTGTTGCCACAGAATTCAGTTCTTATCTGACCAGGTTCTCAAGCTACACCACCGGCTAAGTAAGCTGCCATAAAACAGATTGAGATTCTGTATAAGTAAATGTGTTCAGTGTGCACATGTGCAAGCCTGCATGTGCACGTGTGTGCATGCATAGTGTATGTGTAAGTGTGTGAGTGTGCACATGTGCAGGCCTGCATGTGCACGTGTGTGCACACATAGTGTATGTGTAAGTGTGTGAGTGTGCACATGTGCAGGCCTGCATGTGCACGTGTGTGCATGCATGTGTCTGTCTCAGGCCTGCTTCCACTCAGTAGGATCAAACAGCAGTGGCTGTGTGTCTCTTGTCTCCCTCCTTTTTGCTGTAATGAGGAGTGATCCATTTGCCTCCCGTGGAGGAAGGACATGTTTACACAGCTCTTGCTCACAGGCAGCGAAAGGAGAAAAACAGATTACAGAAGCACTCCGGTCAAATGTCAACACAACGCCAAACACGCAGTAAAGAGAAGCACATCAAACGCCACAGCAAAAGTGCGAACAGACGGCTAACTGTTCGTGAAACAGCTAAAAACAAACTGGCTCCCGACTTCACAAATGGAAATATTTCCTCCACATCAGCCTTTTGTTCAGTATGGGTGAAGGATCTCATATCTTGCACTGTAGCGAGTAACTGTTTGTTTATTGTCAATACATTTCTGGATGAAAGTACTATCATCTCAACACTAGCGCTAATATCTTGCCAAATTAATATCTACTGGCTCATAAAAGGCTATGTTGCCATGAAGCAGTCATGTCTATATGTCCCTGAGCAATGGCCACAATGCTCAAAAACTGTAAAAGAATAGGAACACGAACACAGCACCATAAATGCAAAGCACAACCGTTCTGTGACAGAACGATACAAGCTCATTGTCTTAAGTTTGTAATTGAAAGTAGGCCAAGTATTGACCGCACATTTACAATTTAGTACCGAAAAGTACACATTGCCTACATCATATCCTTATTGGATGCTTAACACTGACATTTTAAAATAGATGCTTTTGCAGTAGCTCAATAGAGCTAACGTTAGCTCGTCTGAAACACGTTTTCAGCAAACCAACAACCCAGGAAAGCAAGCCGACAAATCAGAAACATCCAAAAACTTGTTCGAGCATGTTAAGGTGAAAGAGATGTCTTACTTACATCTCTGTTGATGGTGTTTCTGTGAAATCCTACCTCCAATGAAATGGCATGGGAAATACCAAGGGACAGAATATGAGGGAGAGGGTAAAAGAGAATAGTGGTGGGGGTGCAGAAAAAAATGTATTTCGCCAATTTTCTTCCCAATAAGGGTTATACTTCTAATCAAAAATACACTAAATATTTAACATTTTACAACATCATATATTTTTAGATGCACTCGCTCACATCCATTTTTGGAGGGGGGGGTGACCCCACCCAACATGAGATTAAAGCTAAAGTTGTTTTTGGAATTGTTCCTTCGTTCACACATTCACTATTCCCTACAAATGAAACACTCAGCAGAATACTCTCTACAGGGAGTAATAACTGGTGATCTCAGAAACTACTGAAAAATCAGTTTGTGTCTTTTTCTCATCCCATCAAGTGGTATTTGAGAGTGAGGAGTGCACGGGCAGAGAGGAGAAGAGGTGGAACATTGCATTGTAATTCTAGCATAAAGTAGTATGCAGGCGTTAAACACTACATTTTCAGTTGCATTGAAGGAATTTTTGAGGGCACTGAATAGCGAATAGATTTTACAGTTCAAATTCAGACACTCAAACAAAATGGAGGAAGGTGAATATAGTGCGCTATATAGCAAAAAGGGAGTGATTTCGGGCACAGCTTAAATGTCAGTTTGTGAGTGAGTAAGTTGGAAACCAGGCTCATGAGGTGCTTCCCATCTAAAAAGCTGCTGAGGCACCGGGCAGCCTCCACAACCCTTCATAAAGGGAGAGTGGGTCTGCGTGGGTAGTGATTCATTACAGAAGTCCCCCCCAGTGAAAATGAAGAGGGAGATTGTGGGCCTTTCTGGGGGTTTACTGTGATTCATCCAGCTGCCTTTTACTGTTGCTCATCTGCTTCTCACCTGCTCCAGTGATGAAATCGTCACAGTGAACTGGCACTCTTACACAGCGGGACACTAGGGAGACATTCTGTGCTGCAGGCAAGGAGCAGTAATTAGCACTGGCAGGAAGGGAGATTTTGCCCACCTGGTGGCTGGGCCCGGCTGGACTGACTCACTCTCGGTAAGACGTACATTGAAATTCAACAAGATTGGGTGACATAAAGCTTTTGAATACCCATCAAGGTTCATTTCCCTGAGTCAATGCATGCGCAAGGCCACTAAGGCTACTTACTCCCTGTACTGCTGAAAAACGATATACTCCTTTAAGAGATACTGGAGAGAGACAAGATAGGAGGAAAGAAGATGAGTCGGGAGAGAACGTGATAGGAGAGGTGAAAAGAGAAATAAGATGTACTGGAGTGAGTAAATCTAAAGTTTAAGTGCCTGGGAAGAATCCATATCACACAAAAAAACTGGGCAAAGTGACAGATCTATTTCCCCAGCTGCCTCTGGCTAGCGCTCACTGAGGGTAAACACAATGGAGCTTCTATCCAACAGAGCGGCAGTATAATCTGGAGTCTATTTAAGCTCTCTAGAGCTGTGGGAAATGGGCTGTAAGTCAATTAATTTTAAGGGATGAATTTTCATTTAAATGCAACTGAATGTGTGATAAGGAGGCAGGATTACACAGAAAACCGAGCGTGTACCTCTGCAGTCACCCAAGTTCAGGGGTGGGGTAAAAAAAAAAAAGGAAAAAGAAAAAAACTCAAGTTGTTGAGATACTCTCACAATGAGTCTGTGTTCCTGTACAGCTTTGGAATTGAGTCAGCCATTTCAGCTAAACTGTGTTCTGATCCAGCTCTCTGCCCAGACCCAGCAGGTTTTGAATGAGATGGGCATCCACCCAAAAAGTCCTTCACTATTGGGCCATAATGACAACAATCCGGTGACACAATGCCTCCATCAACACTGTGCACGCCACAGGTTTGGCCCTTCACATGAATACACAACATACACAGACACTGGAAAAGAGGGAAAATATGTCCTATGCCTTTAAATCACTTGCACTGCCAGATTTTGGTTCAGTCTTTCCACGGGGCATTATGCAGAGATGTAAAATAGCAATGGATCACTGCGCTGTGTGCTGGTTGTGACTGTCTGTTTATGTTTTCACAGGGAAAGCTGGCAGCCACAGTATGTCGAGGCCTGCCAATACAAGCCATGGCCTCGACTGATCTGGATTTGTGGGTCTTTGCACTACAAACTTTTTACAGCCACTGTAAAGAGTAATTTCACACACACATACTAAAGTTCAAAGACCATCAAATGGAGTGAAAATATAGCTAGCTCACACTGGGGATTGGCTCTTTCCCATCTCCACTCTGTATCGCTCTCTCTTGCAATATCTTTCCCTCTCTCCTTCGCTCAACATAATTCTTGACGTGAGACTTGTAAGAGGGTAATTCATAATTCAAATTGAATCAACCATGTCTTAAATTGATAACATAAACATGTATTTCAGACAAAGCTCAAAACACCCATACTCGCTCCATCAAGAGATGTCAGCTAGTATTTCAATCAGTACGTTCAATATGTATTTCAATATCAATATGACGTTCAGTAGGTGTTTATTGGCAGTATTTGGACATTTTTACCAAAGCACTAATTCTTTGACTAAACTAGACTAAATACTTAATATTCAAATAGTCTTATGAAACCAGCTATTCCAGCTCCCATTTTTCAGGCGAATAATGCCATATTTTAACCCCCCTACTCCTGGATCGCCACCTTGCCGTGGTGGAGAAGCTTGCATGCACCGATGAGCCCAAGAGCTATGCCGTCTGGAGCTTGGCTCCTGGTAGGGTCACCCAAGGCGGATAGGTCAAGAATATAGCTCCAACAAAGACCTCAAAAGCGAAACTGGCGGAAGATGTCTCCAGGTCACAACGGCAGTGACGGCATATGAAGGCTGCAACTGAGGGTGGTCCCCAATCATCTTGGTTGTCCATGCCATTGGACTCTGACCACCCTCTGCCAAGGAATGTGTGGTGGCTGCAGGCGAATCAGCCTCTCCACATAAAAAGCTGTCAAGGGTAGGTGTCCTCCAGCAAGGATCTACGCCCACCTGAAGACCCATAAGGACCTAGAAAGATGACTGTTATACTAGACCCTGAGTGACCGCTGAAGAAGATTTTAACCCCGTTACCGTGTGTTGAGATAACAGTGAAATGTAAAGGGAAGTGAGGATCATCTTGTCATAATAATCCGTTACTCCAACTAAAAACCACCTGTACAGCTTCCCTTACACCAGGCCTGCTGCTGAGGCCCCATCCTGTAAATCCCCACAACACAGCTGGATGGAAGTAAGGGCTTCCATCCAAAACATCTTAGGCCATGCCCTAATCCAGATAAGTCATCCTTCATATGAACTACTTCTGTCATAGACCTTGGTCAGAGAGGCCAAACAAAAAAACCTTTACTGCCCATTTCAGCCTGTAGAGTATCAGATAGGTATGTTCTGCCACTACGGGAGTGTCTATTTGGTCATATGGAGGCCAATCTGAGTTATATGATACTGAGTATGTGCCAACACCCATTCCTGATCCAATATTTAGATTTTCTTGTATGATACTGCTGCACAGTACACACTTCAAGTACTTTAGAGTTAGTAAAACCCATCCAATTTAGATCCAATTTTAAGATGTGCTTGACAGTATAATAGCTCTGCATACTGAAAATAATGGCATCAGAGCTGTCCGTCCATTGTTTTGATTTAATTTAGTCAACAAAATACCAAAGTAAACAAACTGTGAAGATAATTTCAAACACAACAGCTCATACAAATATAAAACCGCAGACCAAAAAAGGTAATATGCAAGGTCATGCACCTCACTGCTGCAAATTTGGATCATTTCAGTTTACGACATCTAGACGGAGCACAAGGAAGCATTTATGACACCTATATGACAGCTGGCATAGATGCAGTGCCATTAAAATAAGCCTCAATCGACTCGGATACCAATATCTCAGATCAGATCGGGACATCCTTGATTAAAATGTCGACCCTTTCCACCATTAACAGCGTACTCAGCACTATCTCAGTTGCACTGATGTGGTAAACCAAATTCTAACTATTTGCAAATATTTGGTGCAGTGCCATACCATTGAGCATGATGTGTTACTACTAGAGAAACCTGTTATAATAGAGGGTGTGGAGATTTTAAAGCAGAGGTAGAGATTTTAATCACAAATATATCTGAAACTGTGCTTGAAAGCCCTGTGAGAATGATGTAGCATCTCAATATTTTAAAGACCAACAATGTAATGTTTGCTGTGCCTTGACTTGAGATGTTTGTCTTCCTAGCACTAAAAAAAAAAACAAAAAAAAAACACCCTTCTCTTTTTTGGTATCAGAAGTAGTTGACATTATTGTGACATTTACCTCCAGTCAAAACACTGAAACATTCTCAGACTGTCCTTTGAGAAAACGCTCCACTGTCCTCTGGAATCAGTCCCTTTAAATGCTACCTCCTTTTGAGCAGGTGACAGCGCGATGGCTTTTTTATTAATTCCCTTGCGTGTCACTCAAGAGTGAAGTGCAGAGAGCTGGGGGACCTCACTGCTCAGAGCTGGGAGTCACTGTGGTGTGTTGAGCTATGGCTCCGGAGGGGATAGCAGCAGAGACGGGCTGCAGGCACTTGGATGGCTGCTCAACACATAATGAGGTCTGATCCAGGAAGAGAATCAATGGTGATGTGACAGCACAGGTCAAGGGTCAACATGACCCCAGCTCCATCTAGACTGCTGTAGAGAAACAGCTGAATGCAAATGTGTGTGTGTGTGTGCGCGCGTGTGTGTGTGTGTGTGTCTCTGTCTGTCTGTCTGTCTGTCTGTCTGTCTGTCTGTCTGTCTGTCTGTCTGTCTGTCTGTCTGTCTGTGTGTGTGTGTGTGTCTGTGTGTGTGTGTGTAGGATCTGTGTCTGCCTAGCTGCGTGCCCCCACACATGTCTACTGGTATGCAAGTGTTCTTGTCATTTTTCAACCAGTCGAAAAGGTAATTACTGTTTCGAAACATTGACTCATTATAATATGGAGACAAATGGCTTGTCTGTACTGCCTGAATCATTGACAGCATAATAACAGACCGTCTGCCCCCCCAAGGCGCTAAGTGCTATACATTTGTCATACAGTGCAGAGGGAGCTTATGTAATTACATGACACCAGCACCATATCATTTTACTAACAAATGAAGTAGATGGTGATCTTTCTATCGGGGGATGTCTCCATACTGGGTGGATAGGTAAAATAACAGTTAGCATACACTGGACCAAGATAAACCGACCCAGGAAGAAATGCACTAATGAATAGAATACTCTTTATTAATCATTTTGTACCTACATACAAATTAAATTTACTCTCTGCATTTAACCCATCCTAGCGGTGTAGCTAGGACTAGTGGGCAGCTGCCATGCTGCACCCGGGGACCAACTCCAGGTATTTCTTCCTATTGCCTTGCTCAGGGGCACAGACAGTAGTATTAACCCTAACATGCATGTCTTTTTTGATGGTGGGAGGAAACCTGACCGCCCGGAGGAAACCCACGCAGACACGGGGAGAACATGCAAACTCCATACAGAAAGGACCTGGGACGGCCTGGGGTTCGAACCCAGGACCTTCTTGCTGTGAGGCAACAGCGCTAACCCCTGGGCCACCATGCCACCCAGCTACCTAACCATTGTTTTTTCTATCACTCATTTAAACTGTCTTTTTCGGAGAGATGCTTCTACAGGAATACATTTTACATTAACTATTTACAACCATGCTGTTGGAAAAATAAAATAAAAATGGTCACATTAAATCTCATAATAGTGTAGGGGTGTCCGGATGGCATGGCAGTCTATTGCATTGCCTAGTAACATGGGGATTGCTGGTTCAAATCCCCTTGTTACCTCCGGCTTGGTCAGGCGTCCCTACAAACACAATTGGCCATGTCTGCGGGTGGGAAGCCGGATATGGGTATGTGTCCTGGTCACTGCACTAGCGCCACCTCAGGTCAGTCACGGCACAAGTTCGGGGGGGAGGGGTAGCTGGGGGGGAACAGCGTGATCCTCCCACGCGCTATGTCCCCCTGATGAAACTCCTCACTGTCAGGTGAAAAGAAGCAGCTGGCGACTCCACATGTGGTAGTCTGCAGCCCTCCCCGGATCAACAGAGGGGGTGCGGCAATGACCGGGACGGCTCGGAAGAGTGGGGTAATTAGCCGGATACAATTGGGGAGAAAAGGGGGGGGGGGATCTCACACTAGTATAATGCTAAACGGAGCTCTACCAAAGCAACAAGCCAGAGAAATAGATCTTCAATGGTTACAAATCTGTAAAAAGGCAACGACTTGCTTGTGTGGTGAGGCGTTCAACAGGTTGTAGCCATAAAGTCTCAGCCCTAACTTCAGCAATGGCAGCTGTTGGCTGCAGCCATGCTGGCAGTTCACTAATCGACATGTTCTGCTGCCACTCTACATGAATGTGCTTCTTGTCAGTCACACCAAAGTCGCTTTGTCGAGGAAGTACACCGAGTTAATAAAAATGACAGTTGGGAGAGGTGAAGCTGCTATTTGAATTCCAATACATGCATGCATCTAAATTCACCTGTGGAGCAAGCCAACTTCCCCCATTCTTGGGCTCCAAGGAAAATATGGGAAGAATGCAGGCACACTGCGCAGTTGACTGAGTTTGCTTTTTTGCACATGTGAGTCTATATATCTGTATGTGCATGCATGCCAATGCATGTTGCATATGTGCGCAGATGCCTTTATGCACTGAATATATAGGTAGGCTTCCTGGCCGTCTTTGTCTCCATCACACGAGTCAATATGTCAGTCAGTGTATTTATAGAAAGAGATCGACACGTCCCTCTGTGTGGGATGCATGCTATCTGTCAATAATAGCTCCAGCTTTCTCTGAATACTATTATGTCTGCCAGTCTGACAGCCAGACTGCAGAAACGGAGACGCTGTATTTCTAGGCTGAAGGGCTCCCTACAGAGAGTACTGAGAAGCCTATCTATCTCTGTGGGTATATGTGATTGCCAGCAGAGTGATAAGATACCCTTGGGGCAGCACTGTGCTCCACCAGGCAGGGCTCTTATACCACGTTGATGAGTGCTGTCTAGGCGCTTTATCTGGGACAAAAGCAGCCTTGTTAAAGCTCAACACCAGCGTTTAAACTAGACGCAATGAAACAGATTAGCTAATTGCAAGGCCGCAAGGGTCATACCACAACACAATGACAAGCACATGAAAGTCAGAACTTTAACATGCTCACCTTTGTAGTGGTGTATAGTCACACTTTCTGCAAAGCATAATGCACTCTGAGGAGTTAGTATCAATTTAAGATATTAAAGACATATTATCCAAATGTGATGAATAACAGGGGCCCTATGTCTGCCTCTTTTAATGTGTGTGTGTGTGTGTGTGTGTGTGTGTGTGTGTGTGTGGGTGTGTGTGTGGGTGTGTGTCGGGGGGGGTGCCTGTGCATCCGTGCATGTATCAGTGTAGGGACAGCTTGCAAGTTAATGAGCTTAGTAATAGGCCTGCCGACTGCCATTCACCCCTTATTAATCGGAGACTCAAATGTTTGTCCACATGGCTCAACAGGGCCCCTCAACAGCCAATCACAGCTAATCTAAACACTGACATGCAGTCAGCGAGCGCTTGTCTAAACAATGTGCTGACACTAGAGGATCAAGGAGAAGATATGCCATGCTGTATCTGAATAAACTCCTTTGTCAAGCATATAGTCTAGGTAGCGTCGGTGCAAACACATATGAACAATGCACATTGTAAAACAGTGCACACTGTAATAGTATAGATATGCTACAATAAAAACAGGAAGCATATGCACACAAAACGATGGGCCAGGCATACAATTGGCGATAAACTGCATGGCACTTGACATATAGCCATTCAACACATTAAACATTTTCAGACAAATTCCTATGAATGAAGACCATTTTATCATATCAATATTTAACCGCTGTATATTAAGGTAGTGCTGAATGGGATCATAGAATCATAAAAAACACAATGTGTGCAGATCTAAATGAAATCATTTATTACCTACTGTAGGTGGTCACATATAGCCACCATACCGCATGGACATATTTTCCAATGAGGAACATTATCTACAGCATGCTTTGATAAAGGGCAATGCAACAGCAGTACAGAAACTAAGATGCGCTGTACTGCATAATTACAACAGTGCCAGGACTGATTCATTTATGAACAAAATATCATTAGTTTTTACCACTGATTACATCACTGAAGTTCAGGAAATTACGCCGTTTATGTTCCCAATGCGGTGCTACAAATGAGAGGCTTGCAAGC
Source organism: Lampris incognitus (assembly GCF_029633865.1). Lineage (NCBI taxonomy): Eukaryota > Metazoa > Chordata > Actinopteri > Lampriformes > Lampridae > Lampris > Lampris incognitus. The sequence continues at coordinate 132,658,694 of NC_079211.1, read as the reverse complement.
TTCCAGCTGTGTACCTAATAACCCAGTCTGTTTAGAACGCTCATCTCCTTCATCAACAAGCCTCTTACATGTTTCAACAACTAACTGCACACGACTGGTGGATCACATCAGGCACATAATGGGGAAGTGGAACGGATATGTTGAATTTTGTTCAGCCAGTGGCAGGATGAAATGCTTAACAAACAAATATTAAAGGGGAAAAGGGGATTTTCAACAGCATCACATCACACACACACACACACACACACACACACACACACACACACACACACACACATATCCCTGTATGTTGTAAGGATAACACTCCATTAGCAGCCATAAAACTGAGCAGTCTTCTGTGTGTCTCTGAAATGCTGCCAAAATTGTGTGGAAAACAATCCACCAGTAACATCACTGGCAGACAATGAACATGGACACTACAACCTTACTTGGTCATTTGCTGCTACAATGTACAGGAAAACACAAATAACTCTACATACAGCTGTTGCAGCAGATACCACTGAATCCCATATTAAGAGGACGACTCAGATCATACACCAATGTCGTTCGTCCCTGGCAGACACTTTCCTGCACAACTTCAGCATCGTTTCGGAGACACAGTTAAGACTGCTAAGTATTATGGCTGCTGATGGAGGGTTATCCCTACAACAGAGAGAGATGGGTGGATGGAGGGATGGATAGATATAGTGTTGAAAATCGTGATTGTTTTCCTACAAGAGTTTTCCTTCACCAGGTCGAGCTCTGTAATCAATGTTTCTTTTTGTGTGGATGTTGAGCACAGTGGTTTGCCATGACAGCAGATCATACAAAGTGGAAATGGTCTGATCAGAACTCGAAGACTGTCTGCAGGAAACACAACAAGCCTCAAGTACCCAGGAGTGCATTAGCTGAAAGCAGACTTCAGTCTATAAAGGAGACAAGCGACAAAACTCCTCCTGCAGCAAGGCAATAACACTGGCGCTAATGGCGACAAAAGAAATCAGCAAAGCACACAGCTCGCTCTCTGAGTGCAATCTAATCAGCAGCGCGTTGACATTGTTCCCATCACATGGGACCACTGAGACACTTTATTCAACCAAAAAGCACAGTATTTTGGCTTTAATATAATTTAATTACAGCGGTGCCAGAACAGAGCTGGCATACTATCTTCCTGTCTTGGCAAAATCCAGACAGTAGCTTAATGTGATTAATTGGTGGCTTTGCTTCCAATTTCAATATGGGAGACTGCTGCCTATCACCCAGCAAATAAGGGGCAGAGCAGCCTAGCGAAAGTGGCTCTCCTCCTGGTCCACATGCTTTAGAAACACCAGTCCACTAAGAAGACTCTGCTGAGCTCTGCCATTAGGGGTTGAATTAATAAAAACATATTTCTGCACTTTTCCTGCAAGGCTGGCTCTGTAGTCCCCCGGGCACAGCACACAAACTCCATTCCTCACATTCTTAGTGTGCAGGGAATGTCTTCATAATTTCACCAACAGCAACAAAAATGAAAGGCGCCTAGCTGCACATAAAAAGCAGAAAGACACCGCATTGACATGTGCATCTGTGTTGTCGATGTCACACACACAAGAGCTGCACGGCATGCTCACGGCAAGGTAATAGCCGGGCAAAATAACTGCATTCTAAATATACAGCGAGTGTCTTCATACAAATCCCACCCTTTGAAGATTTGCTGTAGTGTGCCTGCTGTACAAGCCCTTGTCTCCAGCAGCATTGCGCTCCCCACTCTCAGTGTCTGCCTAAGCCCAGCATTGTGAGGCGAGAGGCTCTGCAGCTTTAAAAGTTGCCTCGTATCACTGTCATCCTGTTTGTTATTGGATTTCCCAGCGGCCAGGCTGCTGCTCCTGCTGTTGATGTGTCCTCTGCTAGCAACATCTGGCTTAGCACTTAAACGCTGTCTCATTTCATTTCACAGAGTAACTCCAGCTCAATTTGACGTCTTTTTGAATGAAAGCAGGCCTATAAAATACAACACCTGGAACACCGGCATTAGACTTACCGTTGCCCACCGGAAAATTTGAATAGTCCATATCAAATATGAAATGTTATAAAAATAGAAGGGAAACAATCATAACTTTCAATATTATTATATTTCATCATTATATTGTACGGATAACACTCCATTAGCAGCCATAATACTGAGTTTGGTTTTTTTTTCAGATCCCCCCCCCTTTTTTTTTTCTCCCCAATTGTATACGGCCAATTACCTCAACTCTTGGGAGCCGTCCTGGTCTCTGCTCCACCCCCTCTGCCAATCCGGGGAGGGCTGCAGACTACCACACGTCTCCTGCGATACACGTGGAGTCGCCAGCCGCTTCTTCTCACCTGACAGTGAGGAGTTTCGCCAGGGGGATGTAGCATGTGAGAGGATCACGCTATTCCCCCCAGTTCCCCCTCCCCCCTGAACAGGCACCCCGACCGACCAGAGGAGGCGCTAGTGCAGCGACCAGGACACATACCCACATCTGACTTCCCACCCACAGACATGGCCTATTGTGTCTGTAGGGATGCCCGACCAAGCCGGAGGTAACACGGGGATTCAAACTGGCGATCCCCGTGTTGGTAGGCAACGGAATAGATCGCTATGCCACCCGGACACCTTACTGAGTGGTATTTTATGTCTCTGAAATGATGACAAAATTTTGCATAAGTGTCCATGAATGTGACAACTAATTTTCTGGTTGGCCGATAGGCTGCACTGTATGAGAAAATGCAAACATCAACGCTACACACAACTGTATAAGAAAATGCGAATAACCATACTACATTGTATGTGGCATTATTATTCGCATTTTCTTATTCATGGTGTCTACTGGCAAACCAGGAAGTAAGTTTTTACGTTCAAGGATTGTCCAGTAGTGAAACAATTTCAGCGGCATTTCCGAGACACACACAGGGTCTCTAGGGTATACTGCTCAGCATGGAGCGTTACACCCTAACACTTATAGGCTATAGAGAAAATTGAGATTGTTTCCCTTTTATTCAACAAGTTCAATAAATGTACAGGTGTTATACTTATCAACACCTTGCACAGTGACAGAGTACTAAAAGATAAAAGGCAGACGTCATCGTTTTTTCTGCTCAGTTACTGTATGTGCAGAATCAGTATTCACATAATTCAAAGAACATGACTACAATGTCATATCAAAACAGAATCGCTTAAACCTCTCGGTTCACAGCAAAATGAGACCAAAGTGGGAGTAAAGAAAATAACTGGGAAGGATATGAAACCAAAATGACATGATCTTGTGATTGTTGTTTTACTGTTACAATTTCACTATAAACCCAATTCTCCTCTATTTTAGGAGCTACCAAATTAAAGCCCAAAGACAGGGTGAGTCATGAAGCTGTGGCGGCGTGTGCAGATCAAATCGACTACCCTAAAAAACAGCTGTGGCTCTCTTGACACGGAGGCTGCCTTCTGTCCACCGAGTTTCCTGAGCAGAGCTTTCAATTCCCCTTTCCCTCAGCATGCTGGGTAATGAAAGGCCACGGCAGGCTAGAATTAGTTGGGGGTTCATACATTCCTGTTACTCCCTCCCAGACAATGAAAAGCACGGCAAGCTTCAGCCGCATGAGCCTTTTCATACATTATGCCACATGCTCACCAGTCTCACTCAACAGCACAGAAACGTTTGGTATGAAACCGAAACAAAGTGTGCCACACGGGAAAGGGATGCCACTCGCCCTGCACGAGCCAAATAGGTTTTTATCCTTGGTTCCCTTCGTGTATGATGTATTGCCTTGTATGACTCATTGGTGGAAAATAGGATACCAGGGCACCTTCATAGCTAAATGGTTACAACATATATCACATGGCCACACAGTCATCATCGCAGGTTCGAAAACATCGCAGGTTCGATTCCAGCCAGCGACCTACGTTGCATGTCGTACCCTTCTCTCTCTCTCTCATTTCCTGTCTCTCTCTCTCTACTGCCACTGTCTAATAAAAGTAGAAAATACCACAAAAAAAAGGATATTAATAGACAAAGCACTATTGGGAGTTCAGCATCCATTCATCCAATAGAGTGTGGGCCAAAAAGTGGATGAATGCCACAGTCAGGATAATTTTCCCAAGATTCGATATTTAACGTTGAATTAAGACGCTATACAACAGGGAACAAGCAGAGAGAGGTCAAAGATCAAATTCCTCTCTGATATCAAAGGCAATTTATGTGTTTTGGTCATGGAGCTGATGGTAATCAAAGCGGCCTGGAAACTTATAATATGACAACAACAACAACCACCCCCCCCCCCCCAAGTCCTCACCACCATGTTCGGGAAACCTGTATGTAGGTGTGATTATAGGAAATGGCCGATATGTTTGCTTGGTAGCAGCCTGCATGTATAGCATGCCATTTACTACCTCATGCAACCTACACAATCTCAGTCTGAGTGGCCATCTCACCTAGAATCTATTTGATGTGGGCTGAGGGTTTCTGTGGGCACCACAGCATAGAGATCTAACACCCTTTCTCTGCAACAGGAGAATGCTGGGAAATAGAGCTCCGAGTTCTGCATGATGTCATGGCAGTGCAGGATGCAGGGGGAGAAGACAGTTGACAAAGAAAATACACCCTAAATCCCCCTCCCCTTTTTCCCCCTTGATTAACATTAAACAGTTAACAAAAGATCTCAGAACACCCTGTGGGGAATGATAGCATTTTGTCCATTTTTAATCTTGAAAAATTGAACGGTGAAAGTGGATGTGACATGCCAGCATTATCTAGTGAGATCTCTCATCATCTCTTTTTTTTCCCCTTTTTTTTCTGCTGGGAGCTTTCAGTATTCTCAATGTGGTGTGAAGATACAGCTGTAAGATATTTAAACAAGCACAAGCTTCTGCCTCCCACACTCAAAGAGGTTTCAATCAGGACCCAACAATGGCAGCAGAAAGCCATCTCCACCCCTACAATACTTCTCTTTCAAAGAAGGCTGCCATTAATTGCAGTGCAGCACATTCCACCCGGGTAATTACGCCCTTGTCTCTTGTCTCCTTCACCACCCGGTTCAAAGAGCTGGGAAACGGAAGTCCTTCTGGTGCTAAAAGCAGGGCAATATCCTGACAACGTCTGGCCTTGGCTGGCAAAAGCCTGAAATATTTATGACGTGAGAGAGACGTTCACTGCCAGAGAGGCAGAAACCTCCAAATATGACAACTTGTTGGAGGAGGGAAGGAGGCTAAAAGGGAGGCCTGCGTCTGGGTATACCAACTCCAGCTGGTTAATGAGGACTGGTGTTGATGCAATGGACTGGAGCACCACTTCTAAAAAGACGTAGAGGAGACTCCCCAAGCCAAAAGTCTGAGCCATTTAGAGAGGGATGAGGCAGGCGGCTGGCTTCGTTGTTTAAAAGGCTTCAGCTAGGGCAAAGTGGCAAAGCAACGGCTCCTCTCTAAATATGATTGCTGCAACGTATGACACCAATTTCAGTCTCTTTCTCTTTATTGTTGAAGTTCTCACATTCATATATTGAATAAGTATCAAGGTCAGATTTTTTTTTTTTTGGTACGCATTTTATTTAATCTGTCATCATAGTCCAAGAACTCACAAAAATCCCTGGAAGCTTATTGAAGGATGCAAAAAGCTGCAGAAAATCAAAACTGTTTCGAAAACGCTTATGATGGACAACATTTTCGAAATCAGTGCATAAACTTAATGGGCAAAACACCAGGTCATATTTATTTACGTGCAAAATTTTCAGACCAAAAATTCATACTTGGTATGTGGCCCATGAAACCTTAACCTTAAAAACTTTCATGATACAAGTTAAGGAGCAGGTCAGCTTCAACCAAGGTTTTCATCTTCTCACATGGAAGCTTCTCTATTGCCCACCTTGCGGGCATTTGCATTTCCCTCACACTGGCATTCCCTATCATAGTAAATGAACAGAAATAACAGGGAATTTGTTCACAGTGGTTGTTTTTTGCCTCAGGCCACAACAATCTCTGCAGCTAAAGGTCAGCTTGGGGTCAGGGCTATTGACTGACAGACACTGACATGATCACAGTGAGCTGGTAAACCTCTGTTCAGGATTCACTTTTCAGCACCGACCATGGACTTGACAGTAGACAAACTATTTTTAATTAATCTGTCCCATGCAAACAAAAACTTGAATCCTGACACCACTTAACTTTTTTTCTTTTTTTTTTACCCAGTGCTTATTTAACACGCTATAATTCCAAGACCCAATAAATGTTGTTAGATTTATGGCCTGGCCACTGCAGCTTTAACTCTGGCAATCCCTTCTGGTGGTTTCTTGTTATGCATAGGTGCAAATATTTTGCTTTGGATAAGATGGTTGTGTAAACGGCAAAAATGTATCTGCAATTGTTTGATATATGAGGGAAGTTCGCATTTCGATCCAAACTCCCCTTTATTTTGTAAAATTCCACAGACATCTTCTGAGCGTAATGTTTCCTGCCTTTGTTAGAGCTGACCAGCATGCCAAGAGGACAAAGAGGTGATCACGAAAAAATGTGCTTTCCAGACCGCTTGGGATTTTTCAACCCAATGTTAAAACTGGGGTCCGCTCCCTCGGCCACTCAGTTCTCTAAGCCTTTCCAAATGTACGTGCTCACAAACCACTAAAGGCTTCTCTCATTCCTGTCCAGCCACAGCTAATTCAATCTGGTCCTAATTTGTGTAGTGCACAGCTCTACATGTCCGGGCGGTTTCCCTTGTAAAGTTAAATAGGGGAACAAGCGTCTTGTTGATCTGCCTAATATCAGTGTCCAACGGCTCATTGCTAATTCCTATGATTAGTGCATATTGATGGCATCAAGCTCGCGGAGTGCTTGGTTCAAAACCGGCAGTCTGGGACCAGAGCAGAGGAAATGAGGAGGGATTGATGGCCGCTTCCTGCACCGCTCTGGTCCCAAGGCAGCTAACAGGGGCTTCCTGTGGGTATTTGATGCCTGTTGAGAGAGAGAAAGACAAAGGGAGCGAGAGAGACAGAAACAGAGAGAGAGAAACAAGGAGAAGGAGATGGCGACAGCTGTGGGAGAGCTCAAAGTTAACTGAATGGAGCAGAGGGGAACCGTCAGGGCCTTCTAGGCCCTCAGAAAGTGCCTAAGATATTCTAAAAAATAATATTTAAAAAGTCATCACTTCTCATTTTATTTTATAAATTCATTATGATAGGCTCCAGCATCCCCGTGACCCTGAGAGCAGGATAAGCGGTTTGGATAATGGATGGAATAGATGGATGGATTACTTGACAATTAACATCTAAATAAAATGTTTCTTAGGAAATAAACCCTTCAAACCTGCCTATTCAGCTTGAATTGGAATGTGAAGGGTTAAACGAAAAGAAGCTCCTTTGTCTCCCTATCAGAATTTTGCTGCCTCTGCAGTTGCTGGGAAGAAAATGCAAAGCTTTCAGCTCTGTGATTGGTGGTCCAGCTATCATTTTACAGAGGTCCGAGCAATAGTAATTCAATGAGAGAGTAATTTCAAATACACAGTAAAACTGGCCAATCATACTTCCCTCTAAATGGGTGGGCTTTGTTATCATTAACTGCATGACAACACTGCGGGGGACATGAATCACAAGCTAGCGAAACAAAAACGTAGGCTTACATGAAATTTTGTTTGTTTTGTGTGTTAAAATAATAATAAAAAATCTATTTATATAGCACTTTTCAAAACAAAGTTACAAAGTGATTTACAAGACAAAATAATAATTAAAGAAAAGATAAACAATGATAACCAAAAACAAGGGGGGGGGGGGCTGTCGTGCACATAGTTTTGCAACCCAGCCCGTTGTCACCATATTCCACTGAAGTGCAGATGATGTGATTATTTGTGTGGGCAATTTGTATTTTGTTTAGAAATTAGGTGTTTTTTGTTTTGGTGATAGCTCTCTGTGCTGTTTGCTCGTTGCCTTAGCTAGGCTAGCATCTTCATTTTTGTGTCAGAGCTGGAATCGTCACTTGTAACTTTTGCAGTACTATAGGAGAGGGCACAGTAAAGTAGGCTGGTGGTTTGCTTTTTTTCCCCCAATGAAGGAAGCGGGGTCCGAGGGCAAAGGTTTAAGAGTCACGGTTCGCTACTGAAATGGAGGATAAGCCAAAGTCAGCTCCAGGTTTCGGTGAGACACAACATGGAAAATCCTTTATTTTTACATGGTGTTGACTGATTAATTACCTCATTTGGCAACTTCTAAAAAGCAAACAAATGAAAAATCACATAATAGAAAGTCTGCGAATAGCCAAATAATGCTGAATTATTCATCAACCGTAGATTATGAGGGTTGGTGATCCACAAAAGTTTGAGGAGGATATATTCTCATCCGCTAAACTGGTAAAGCAGATTACTGAATCTTTCAAGTTTTGCTGAGGTTGCTTCGCTTTCAAGGCATTTCTGCTGATAATGAAAATGACGGAACAGCAGCGGTGACACAAGATGAAGCTCTTAAGATTCAAACCCACAACACTCAAGCGAACACTCCTTAGCCCGTTAAGGTACAAGTACACAACAACACATGTTCTTTCTTGTCACCTGAGCTGACCTGTCATCCTGTTGCTCACTAAACCCTGCTTATAGTAAGCCTTCATCCACTTCTTTTCATGTTGTCTCTATTTCAACAAGCCGAGGCAATATCATATCTTATTCACATCAAGAGACATGATATCCTCAGCTGTGCATCTTAGCTAAGGGAGATGAAAGCCTCTCACAATGTAAGCAATCAAGACTCAGGGTAAAAATTTAATGTGGTGGTGTTAAATATAGTGTGCACAGAGGAAGCCAGGGGAAAAGGCAAGCTAAGCAGACCTGAAACCATGGCACCTCTCTGAGACCAGCAGAGACTGAGTGAAGAGTGCTAATATTAGTGGGTAATCAAAAAAACAAAAAGATGAGGGGGGGGGGGGGGACAGGAAAAATACTACTGGCTTAAATTCCTAAAAATCTCCTGCTAAGGCAGATGACTGTTTCTGGTCCTCTGACATTGTGCTGGAATTCAAACAAAACCACATTTTACACATGTAACTGCTTCTTCTGTCTCAATTAAATGTTTTTATAATGCTTGGTTAATTATTTTATCTGCAAAGATCCCCTTTGGTTCCAACTTTGTTTAGTGTTGCCTGGAGATGCACTATGACAGAAATCTGAGAAATCTGACAAATTAAATCCTTATCAGCAAGAAATGAAAACAATGAAGGACGGATCCGGATAAGCTAGAGCATTATCACAATATATGTTTATTTCATTAGTCAAAATGTCTGTGGGGGCCCATTAATACCTAATGTGTTTTGCTGCCAAAACCAATTGCACCGTTACAGTAAGTACAAAAAGACTGTGCTAAATGCCAAGCAAAATTTTAGCAAATGAACCAAATATAGTCATCTATGAGAAATAATGTTTAAAAAAAAACACAAAAAAACAAGCGTTAACTCAATAAATATATGGATAACATATTCTAATTTTCAATTTGGATGTGGTTCGTTGATTACTTGGAAGTACAGAGCGAGACTTCTGCTCCGGGTTAAAAATGGATTGATATCTATATAAATCCAGGACTGGCATTGTGGCTAGGGCTCTTTAGACTCCTCTCATAACATACCCAGCCTGATAGTGTCGAAAAAGTGCTCCTTTAGTGGACATTATTTGGTGAGCGCAATTGCCCCCGATGGATTACATTGCAGTTTGGTGTGGAGCAATCGGCTAATGCTAGCCTCCTCAATACTGAATCAATATAAAAGAGTCTGCTGCCCATCGCTCAGTTTTATTCCTAACAATAGTAAAATAGCGCTTGGTTTAATAAAAATACATGAGTTTTCCTTTAACTTTAGCGCCTGGAAAGTAACTCAACCTGTGGTGTTGCAGTGCCTTGCAGCTCTCAGCAGTTTTCAAAAGGGGACGGCGAAGAGACTGGACTGGAAGACACAACAATCCAGAGTCGGGTCAGGTTGAAAGGTCACTAGCGATCTTGGTGAGTGACAGCTGTAGGACCTCAGCCGGTCCACACTGTGGAGTGAAGCCAGCAGCAGCTTGGTCCTTCACGAAATCTCTGTGAAGCCCCAGACATATGGAATACCTCACTATGACTCACTGAGTAAACGCCTCTTAAGGTTTTATTAGCCCGACCCAGCCTGCAATGAGACAAGATGTGAGCCGCCACAGGAGGACTCCCTCGGGATGACCCCTTATCCCCCTCCTCCACCACCCACCACGATGATAAACGACTTCACACTCTCCACCCAACAGCTGTCCAGTTTTGTTTTGTTTTTTTTGTTGTTGTTTTTTTTCTGTCAGGTTCAGTCTTAATTCTCCCTGGTATTTTCCGAGGGCAGTTGAGACATCTGGCATTAAAAATAAGTGTATCTATAATGCAATCTGATAACATCTAACTGAAAGAAACATCACTCTCCTTGAAACCCCACGAGAGGCTGGTTAACGTCATAACTTTCCTTGTGGTGGGTGAGGGAGAGGGATGTCTTAGTGTCCAAGGCTTTTGAGGGGTCAGTTTAAAAAATACTTTAGCAGATGGCAGTATTACAGTAGCTGTACTTCTCTTGCCTGCTCTTTTTCTCCCTGTTGTTTCGAATAAAAAAGTGAAAGTGGGATGTTATTGGAGTTTACTCGGGGAAGTCAAGACTCCAAACAAAGAGAGATGCACATCAAATGACAATTACCAAGCGTCAGAAGTAAAAGTTGTCATTACGCATTTCTTTCAATTGACCGTAAGATGATGTGCTGTCTCATGTGTCATGATCTCCACATCATAGAGACTGTCTCCTACCTTACACAAATAAATGGGATAATAAAAAAGGCATAAACCTGAATGTTAGTGTTTAAGAAAGATGAGGACACGCAAATATCTGTGATGAAGTTGCCTTTTTTCTGCAAAGCCAAGAAAAGGACCTGACAACATCTTTTGGATGCTCACATTAGTCATTACAAATTGACTACAGTTTTCTAAATACAACAAAGCGATACCCATTTCTAGAAATTCCTGACAGATTCTGCACAGCCGAAAAGCTGTCTACCTTCTGGCATCCATTTGCAAGCTCCCTTCTGACATAATATAAAACCAACCATCAAACAAGTTTTGTCAAAATGTATACCTTAAAATGATGAAAAGCAATTGCTCTGACGGATGACAGGGGTAAGTTGGGGACAACCAACATACAATTTCCTGACCTGTCTCTGTATGTGACAGCATACTGGTCGCTCCTGTCCTTAGTTTGCACTGTGCTGAGCTATTCATTTGCATGAAATTGATAGGTGCAGGTCAGCAATTCCTCATAACCCTTACTTAAAGTAGCCCTGGAGAGAGACTGTGACAACTGGTGCTTATTGCTTACAGCTTGGGAAAACCAAAGAAAGACATATTCAGAGTATTTCTTCCCACACTGAGCAGATACTGTTTAGTGCATGAAAAATATTTCAAGTACCCTTCAAGAGCATGCAAGTTGGAATGAAGATATAAAATGGGTAACTAGTGATTCGCAAACAGTAGACACTTTTGTTAAGTTAATGTAAAAAAAAAAAGCGTAAACTTGCCACATACTTATGCTCCCATTTTGATTATTCATGTCAGACAAACCTAATCATCATATGAAACAAGCTGGTCTTTGAGTTAGAGTAGAACATATAGTGTTTGTGAATTTTTGCTTCCTACATCAGTTATCACCTCAAAGCTAAAAGCCAAGACCTACAGGCACAGCTGTGGAAAAAAAACATAAGGCTCTTATTGGTTTTCTTTAAGGCTATTTTCTCTGCATTTTATGGCATCTTGACATGAATGATCCTGGGAATGCAATTGCATTACAGTGCAAACAGAATAACTGTGGTTATAAACCACAGTTTATTGATATATACCGACGGCACTTCAATTAAATGATGACCCTGGCCCCAAACCTGAGCAATTCATCGATGAATATTGGACAAACTACAAATATGATAATATGATGATAGTACACCATGTAGCCTAGAGTACTTTTCCTTTGATCCAGGTTTAATACTGGGAAAACTGTGCCAACGTTCAATCTGCCGCACTATACTTTTCACGGACCTAATAATGATAATGATAACCTGACCTAGACTGCTGATCAGGACTTATTGGATCAAAGAGGCTCCTAGAAATGAAGAAAGCAGAGTGAAAAATATTTTGGAGCCATCCTGCTTAGAGCTGCCTCTGGTTTATAAAAAGGTCAACTCAGCAGGTAGGGGATTAATGGAATCACTGAGCAGAACCAGTTGAGCCTCTGAACCTGATGAGGGACAGCTAACACATTCAATCCAAGACATTAAATATGCATTTCACTAAATCAGCAGTCAAGCAGAAGGAGTCAAAGGAGGACTCCCTACATCGTCGGATATACAGCCCTGCTTTGGACAATCCACTAGCAGGGTAGTGATTCAGCAAGCAGAGAAGGTAGAGTAGGCATCCCCATGCTGTGTAAGGCTAAATGCATTTAAAGCAAGAGGAAATAAAAACTCAGTGGAAGAGATTTGCACTGTGTAATTCAATAGGAAAACATCTGCCTACATGTCCAACAGGACACGATCATTCTGCTACATTGCCTGCTTGGTAGAGGGAAAAAAGGTGGTAATGGGCAGCTAAGAGGAAATGAAGGTAAGGGCGCTAATGAGTCAAAAGCTTTCATTTGAAATATACAAACAAACTCTAAGAGAACCTGAAAACAAGTAAAGCTCTGTGAGAGTTCCTTTTATTCTCAGACTACAGATCCATTTTTCAAAACAAGCATTCACCACAGGAAAAAAAAAATGGCATGCCTCGCATCTCTCAACATTTTCCACTACACCCCCCTCTCAATTACTATATTTTGAGAGGATTCCTCGCAGCCTGTCATATTGAGCACAGGCGAGGCTTATTGTACATGGCACATCCTGGAGTGGAGCCCACTGTGGGTTGCAATCATTCCATCCCTCCAAGAGGAAATCTTCAGAGCCAAAGCAACCAAGCACAATCCCCGCTATCTCCTGGGGAATTGCACAGGGCAAGAAGGTCGAGCCATGTGTTAATTGAACCTCGCAAGTGTTATTGAGGAAAGGAGAGTGGGGGAAAAAATGAGGGGAAAGCGTGGAGAAGAGGTCAAAGGAAAGGGTGATTTTGTGAGGGGAGGAGGGCTGTGTGTGTGTGTGCGCGCACATGCATGTGGTGGGGGGTGGCTTAGTGTAATGCATAAGTCTCCAAGTGTTTCATACCTCTGGGCCCAGCTGGCCAAGGGCAAGGTCTAACCCTGAATGGGTGGTGGGGGTGGGGGGCTTGCGCAAGACAGAAACAAAAGTGATCTTGTTTGTGCTCCCTGGGGAACACCATGTCAGCAAGCCACAGACAATGCATGTGTAATCACGGTAATTAAATGGAGGCATCTGTTGTGGGTCAATGCATACTTCACAGCCTCGGCTGGATCTATGAAGAGTTAGCACAGCACAGCTTAAAAAACATATAAAAGCAATTAAAAAGTTCAAAGCTTTTCGATGCTCAGCAATTATACAGGTTAGGATTTCTACAATACTGGGGTACCAATGATGTAGTTTCTTGTGGCTAATGATTGGACTAAGTTTTTAGCTGAGTTTTCTATTCTGAGAAGGGGAAATGCATGTGAAGTGTAAACATTTTGAAGAGGAGCATTCAAGCAAGCAGTGAAGAAAATTTTAAGAGCATTTACGATTAATAGATAAGTCTGAAGATTCCCTTTGAAGGTTAAACATAGAAAACATGTGGACCATCATTAAAATATATTGGATATTATGTTGTGATTTCTTAAAATAAGATTTATAAAATGTGGAATGTTTTCCATTATTTCAATAGATGCTGTGTTTAAAGTCAGAAAGGTGTGCATTTGATCATTTGTTGTGTTTGACTAGCTATGTGTCTTTAGTTATGTGCCTCTAGGAAAGTGTTAGAATGGAAATGGTTCTTCAGACTGTATACTCTGACTGACAAACACATACACATAGAGAAGGTAAGGTAAGAGAACATCTAAGTCTTGCACTACTCTATTACAATACAGTAAATCTAGATATACATTAGACTCAGCCTATAAACAATGTCCTAAGGATATAAAGAAGCTTTGCTCCACCCCTTCTTACTCAATTCCTCCAGTTGCAGCGCTGCTTGAGTGATGCTCTCCTGGCCTTGACAAAAGACTTAAAAGCCAGTGTGCAAATCACCCTGACTACCCCCATGTTTGCCAACAAAAGCCGATTGTGCCAGCCATAAATACATGCAGATACCAGCTTAACAAAAGAGCTTTGGTTCATGTCTGCTGCCCTGTTGAAAATCTATATCTGTGAAAATGTCAAAGCACATTCAACTCCATGCGAGGTTTTTTCCCTCGGTGTCTTAACCTGCTAAGAGTGGGTGGTAATGAAACACTTCTTTATTGTAAGGCCAAACATGAGATAAGTCATAACATGACTACAAATTTGGGAATTAAAGATAATGCATGACCTCACAGAAAACTAAAACTTGACTGCAGGAAGCATGGGTCCCTGGACAAAGGAGCGTAGTGTATTGCATTAAAAAGACAAACATCCCTCAGCCCCAAGCTATCAGCCCAGGGGAACAAAACAACTCTTTCAGAGACTAACGGCGCAAAATTGATTATTGCTTTCTTTTTCAAGTGGCTCTGCTGCTTTGTGACTTGCACATGACTCGGCAGAGGAAGGACAGTTGGCTCTCCATACTGGACTCTATTCACATGACTGGTGACTGACAAAAAAAAGCATGGCTACGGGCTGGGAGAAACTTAACTAGCTGGGTTGAACACCGAGCAGAGCACAACTGGCTGAACAAATTCAGAATTCACAGGAGCACACCAATGAACGGTACTTGATAAACAAACACATATGTACACAGGGTCTCAAGTCTTAGTCACTGATGGAGAAATGAGGAGTTAAGTTTGTTATGTACTAGAAAACACAATGAAATATCAGACAGGGGGTAAACGCAACAGGAAATCATTGCAATCCTTTAAATAATTTCAGTCTCAACACGATAAAGAGTGACAAATGTCTCTAATGTGATGAACATCCTTTTGAAAACTAAATTAAGAGTTTATTCTGAGGATTCAGTTCTACCCGAGTGATTAAGTAATGAAGGGTACTATAACTGTTTTAGGAAGAGAGCAAAGCATAGCCTTGAGCACTGCATCAGGCTCTCACTCAGGGCGAGCACTTCAAGTTTCCATCCACTCTTCCAGGCAACTCAAAGATCATTACAAGTGCATTATATTTCCCTTTTACTTAATGAAACCACTGGTTTCAAAGCTCATGCCAACAACCCAGTTGAAAATGATACGAGTTCTACTGACTGTCCTTTAGAAAAGACCCACTAAGGTTTGGAGGCCCGTCATCACTGCTTTAAGTGAGATCAAAACGCCTCTCAGACCACCAGGTTTGGGCTTGCTGATCAGACCAGTCAACCACATGGGCGAAGCAAGCTAAACTAGCTAACAGCATCCTCTCTGTCAAATGTCATTCCACAGTCCACACGGTACCTTCAGTGGGCGGGTGAGTAATACGGCCCATGGGCACAAAAACACCCTAAGACTTCTGTTATCACTGGAAGCCGTAGACATGGGAAGGACATATAGACCTCTGCTCATTGCTCAGATTTGATATTTGTATTCCTGAGTCTCCTTTTAATTCCCAAAATAATTGCTGCTCACGTTGTGAAGCAGCATGTTGCTGCTTAGCCATGGGAGGCGGGAAATGAGTTGGAAACCAGTCCTTTTAATTATCCTTCAAATGCTTCCTGTGCTCAGCAGATGTTGGGCTGCAGGGCAGGCAGCCGAGCAGCAGGGCTCCTCAGCACTACAGACACAGATCAGGGGCTGGCTGCTGACTCCCATGCTCTTCAGACTGGATCAATGATATGTTAAGGTAAAATGTCATCTTTATATAAAATACATCCAACAAAATTGTGTTTATTACTCATTGTTTTGATCTATTGAAGCACACACACACACAATAGTAATACTGAAAGGAAATTTGATTTTGAAACTAAATGAGAAACACCACTTTCAATAATAGGCACACCATAACAATGTTGCTACAAAACATAAAAGTAAAAAGTTATGCAACAAATTGCAGCATCAATTGACGGTATTTCTAAAACAGATATAATAAATTATTTATATGCTATGAATATTAAAACGCATAATGCTTTCATTTTTGGGGCTCTTGCCAAGTCGAATCTGTTGCTCCCTCTCCTTTGGGACAAAGCTCAATTAATATCATTGGAGAGTCTCTATATGACGCTTTATAATACTGATGTCATGATATTTTCTGTCCATGATAGTTTCTTCCTGGTTTTTCTATTGTTAAGAGTTTTTTTAGGGAGTTGTTCCTTATCCGATGCGAGAGTCTAAGGGCAGGATGTTGTTATTGCTGTAAGGCCCCCTGAGGCAAATTTGTAATTTGTGATATTGGGCTATACAAATAAAATTGACTTGACTTGTATAAAACCAGATATCTGAGATTTTGGTTATCCTAATATTGCGATCTAATGTAAATGTTGTCATTCCCTGGTCTTAAAGGCTGCATTAACAGTAAAGTGATATACTTTTTTGAACTAATTAGACGGTTTTAACCGAGTCAAGTGGAAAATTAATGCCTCTATCAGCTTGGTCATCATATCCACATTACAAATGATAATTTCTCAAAAACATTCTTCTCGAAAATATCTTATACACAAGATTATCAAAGCACCAAGTCATTATGAAAAAAAATTATCACACAATGAATATCAAGGTGTTCAGTCAAAAATATTGTGATATTTGATTCTGTCAATAATACCCAGCCCAACACTGTACTAGGAAAAAAAGTGATTCGGTCTTTCACTGCTCAAATCGGTGTGATTTTCACCATTTTGAAATTTCATAGACGTGTTGCATTTCATATATGTTGGCTTTTCCTCTGTTACTCAACATTTCCAATGTGCTGCACTCACCTGTTTCCTGTTTTTGCTTACCTCTCTCTGTTCTGTTCACAGTCTATGCCACGCTCAGCTTTCAGAGTTAAGTCACCACTTCACCACTAACCACCTTCCTGTCTTAAAACGAGTTCGATTGTGGGAGATTTAGAATAGGAAATAGCTGAGTGGAAAGGATGCCTTTAGGCTATAAAAATGCTTCGGGGGTACTGTTGATATCAGCATTTTAGTTACCTTAGTGACCAGGTATTAAGAATGTACGGGAGTTTGTCTTGGTGAGAGACTTATTAACAGCTTACATTAGAAGCAGGCTATAGATTAGTAAGTCAATAGATAGCACACTACATGTCACTCCACACATATACAGTGAGCACTGAATTGCTATGTGTAGGTGCAAAAATCCCCATGTTCAAGCACATGAAGGCCTGTGTAAACCTAGGCCTATGTTGTCTTGGACTTCTCCATTCCATGTAATAAGTGATCACATGGAATGGAGAAGTCCAAAACAGCATCTAGGAATGAATCATGGGTTATTCATAGCAGGAACTGACATATCTGTGAACGCTAGTTCCTTGGTAATCTTCCCTTGTATTTATAGAGAGCCATAATAGCGTCAACTATTGACAGTGACAGTGTCCAAAGCGGTATGTGATGACATTACGACTGACATCTCAGTTTGTTTATCTTTATAAAAGTTCAGATCCTCAGGGTGTCCGGGTGGCGTGGCGGTCTATTCCGTTGCCTAACAACATGAGGATCGCTGGTTCGAATACCCATATTACCTCCGGCTTGGTTAGGCGTCCCTACAGACACCATTGTCTGTGTCTGCGGGTGGGAAGCCGGATGTGGGTATGTGTCCTGGTCGCTGCATTAGCACCTCCTCTGGTCAGGGCACCTGTTCGGGGGGGGGGGGGACTGGGGGAATAGCATGATCCTCCTACTCGCTATGTCCTCCTGGCGAAACTCCTCACTGTCAAGTGAAAAGAACCGGTTGGCAACTCCACATGTATTGGAGGAGGCATGTGGTAGTCTGCAGCCCTCCCTGTATCGGCAGAGGGGGTGGAGTAGTGATCGGGATGGCTCGGAGGAGTGGGGTAATTGGCCAAGTATGATGTGTGTGTGTGTGGGGGGGGGGTCAGAATCCATTTCCACTCAACACTGTGGAAAATGAGGCTTTGGCTGGGTGGAACTGTGACCACACCCTCAGGTCTGCTGACCATATGAACAACTTCAACTCAAACTGCATCTTTCATAAGGAACAACCCTAACAATGCCAGTAATGTCTAATAAATTGACTAATGTCAGTAAGATAAGAAAGGACAGCAGGTTTTAGTTAGTTAAATTTGCCCTCACACAGTCTTGGCAGCATATGACATGTTTAATCTTGCTTCAAAATCACCTGTGTTCATTTCTCATGTTCTTATCAGGTAAGAAAAAGTGATTGATACACCGCACATACACTCTCGCGCCGACTGCGCTGCTGCTGGCTCATGATGACAAATTGAGATGTGGGCTTTGTGCATCCTGTTGTGTGTACATGTCACACTCAGTGCTAACAATCTGAGTCACAAAACAGCCGGGCTCAGGAAACTCCGTAAATAAACATCACCCCAACCTCAGATGTTGAAAACTAAGGAGGTGAACCAGGGAACAGAAAGCTGCTCAAAGGCTCAACACGTATATCTTTACGGGAAATGAAACGTTAACAGCTGTTAATGGCAGTAGCAAAGATGCTGTAATTGCTCTTTACACAGGTGGTGCTGCAAAATAATTAATCATAATGATGACTTTTTTATTTTTCTATTTAACAAGCAACAAATATACAAATTGTTGGCTGCTCCCTGGCATTAAATCAGTTAAATGGCTAGCTCGCCTCTTACTGTTTCTACCAAATAACAAAGGTGCCATTTAACTCAGATGACTGCTGTACTAAGCACTCATTGAGTGTGTGTGTGGGCGTGTGTTTGTTGCTCCAGAGTCAGTCAGCCAAGTAGTCTGAACTAGCTTTGCTCAGTGGAGCTGCAGAGAAGTTCAGTAGCAGTAGGTAAAGCAGTCTTTACTAACACTACGTGCCTGTTAGACCATTCATCTATATCTGGATAAACACACAGACACAGTCACTGAGCTTGAGCATGTACACATTAACCCATATGCACATCAATAATCAAAGCAGGCAAATGCTCATCTTGCACAAACATACATCCTCATAGTGTTAATGATGACAGAGTGGAACGAAAATGAATAGACGTATCCAGTTTACACAAACACATACATACGCACACATATACACCGATGAGCCAAAACATTAAAACTACCTGCCTAATATTGTGTAGGTCCCCCTCATGCCACCAAACAGCTCTGACCCACGGAGTCATGGACTCCACAAGACCTCTGAAGGTGTCCTCTGGTATCTAGCACCAAGACGTCAGCAGCAGATCCTTTAAGTCCAGTAAGTTGTGAGGTGGGGCCTCCATTGATCGGACTTGTATTTTCCAGTAGCTCTCACAGATGCTTGATCGGACTGAGATCTGGGGAATTTGGAGGCCAAGGCAACACCTTGGAACTCTTTGTCATGTTCCTCAAACCACTCCTGAACAATGTGTGCAGTGTGGCAGGGCGCATTATCCTGCTGGAAGAGGCCACCGTCATCAGGCAATACTGTTGCCATGAAGGGGTGTACCTGGTCTGCAACGATGTTTAGATTGGTGGCACATGTCAAAGTAACATCCACATGAAAGCCAGGACCCAAGGTTTCCCAGCAGAACATTGCCCAGAGCTTGACACTGCCTCCGCCGGACTGCCTTCTTCCCATAGTGCATCCTGGAGCCATCTCTTCCCCAGGTAAATGATGCGCACACACATGGCTGTCCACATGGTGTAAAACAAAATGTGATTCATCAGACCAGGTCACCTTTTTCCATTGCACCATGGTCCAGTTCTGATGCTCACGTGCCCATTGTAGGCACTTTCAACGGGGGACAGGGGTCGTCATGGGCACACTGACCAGTCTGTGGCTATGCAGCCCCATATGCAGCAAGCTGTGATGCACTGTGTCCTGACACCTGTCTATCATAGCCAGCATTAACTTTTTCTGCAATTTAAGCTACAGTAGCTCTTCTGTGGGATCGGTCCAGACGGGCTAGCTGTGGGTCCCCAAGTAAATCAATGAGCCTTGGGCACTCATGACTCTGTTGCCAGTTCAGCAGTTGTTCTTCCTTCGACCACTTTTGGTGAGTACTGACCACTGAATACCAGGAACACCCCAGAATACAGCTGGGCAATATGGACAAAATCAAGTATCGCAATATTTCTTGATATCAATATTTTGACTATATTGTAGAGATGACTATTGGTGCTCTCACAAAATATTTACGCTGCTATTTTTGACAAAAACTCATTAGTAATGTGGACATTATGTAGAAACAGGTACAGAGAAAATAATGTAACAGCTAGAAGAATAATAAGTTCAGAAAATTGGATCTCTTTCCTGTAATGCAGCCTTTAAAACCAGGAAAAGACAATACTTGTGTCATATCATGGTATAACGATATCCAAAGTCCCTGATGATGATGTCTTATATCACAATATTGACATAATATCAATATACTGCCCAGCCCTACCCCATAAGACCTGCCGTTTTAGAGATGATCTGACCCAGTCATCCAGCCATCACAATCTGGCCCTTGTCAAAGTCACTCAGATCCTTATGCTCGCCCATTTTTCCTGCTTCCAACACATCCACTTCAAGAACTGCTGCCTAATATAGCCCACCCCGTGACAGGTGTCATTGTAACGAGATAATCAATGTTATTCGCTTACCTGTCAGTGGTTTTAATGTTTTGGCTGATTGGTACTATATCTTTCACATTAAATTTGTCCGGCACATTAATAGCATGTTCAAACATGTTCAATCAGTTTTGTGCAACACAATCTGCCTGAATTTAAAATGGTGCTTGTGCACTGTGTGGAGAAAAACAAACACAGTAAACAAATCTGTATGGACAGGCAGGATCAAGTCTACTAAGCCCATCCCCAAATATGCCACTTTATAGAAAGTGCTCCAGTTACGATACAAGGAGATATGTTTGTCCAACTGCTATGCCTAGCAGGGAGACATAAAATAAACACAGAAAAATGCCAAATCAACATCCCTGCTAGCTGTTGTCAGCGTTATGTCCCGAACAAAGAACACACAAAGTTATAATTATGCCGAGTAGGGAGCAATTAAACGGCTCAGGGTTAACCCATTTAAGTCACACTTTAGACCATTCATCATACTCAATAACCAGAGTCTCTGTGGGATGTCGCGGAAACCGTGGCAGTGTACTGAACAGCATGGTCATCATATCTGCCTCCAACTCTTCTCTCTGGCGCCTGTGATCAAATGAGGCACTGTGTGAATCATGCCACGTGATACACACTGTGCAGCCAGACCAAAATACAGCCGTGACAAGCATAAAATATTCTGAAACAATCTTGGTGGGAATTCATCACAGGGCTCATAATTGGCGCGTCGTTGGTCCTGTTTAAGTTCAAAGGGGACGATCACTGATAAAGCCACAGACCAGCACCGCCGCCCCCCCCCCCATCTATGGCAACCATAATTAAAACTATATGCTCTCGGCACTGCAAAGTATTTTTGCTATAAGTGTCCACCAAATGTTATTTTATTTACTTTGTCTGTGCTATGAATAACAAGACGCAAGTGGGTTTTTTTGTTTTTTTACAACATACTTAGGTGTGCTCAGTGTTCCCATGTCCAGGCTGTGGGTACGGCTGCTCTATTTATCTCCCGAGTCTAATGCTGAATGACAGTTCGGAAAGAGGAGAAACCCTAAAGAGTCCATTTGGAGTTTGGATTGGCATTTCAAACCCTGCTGTTAAAATGTTAGCGAAAGGAAACACACTTTGCGATCTGAGCGATCAGACACCCATCTCAGACGCAGCGGCGCTCCTCTTTGATTGTAAAGTGAAGTAGCTTTTGCTGCCATGTTATCCATTGGCTGAAAATGATATGCTTAACAGAGCTGTTGCAGAAAAATGACAATGCTATTTTCAGATTGTTGACAGTAAGTGGCTCTGAGAGAGAGAGAGACGTGTGCACACGCATGTAGATGTTGCTTTCGTGTATGTGCGTGTGGATATATGCATGCATGACTGCTCTGAGTGCAATGCGTGCATGCACTTAGGTATGTGCATGTGGCCACGCGTGTGTCAGCTAGTCTCACTGCTGGCTAGTCCAGTGCACTGCTAAATGTAAAAGCAGGGTCAGTGTTGCTGGCGAACGTTCAGCTCTACATTCTCAAGCATTGCGCTGAGCTGTAACCCAACACTTGACACTGGTGTCACCCCCAACAGCATGGGTAAACACAGGAAATCTCCTGCCCCCACCACCCCCCCCCCTTCCACCACCTCCCTGAGCCGCTCCCTCACCGCACGGCCCAGTGGCTCTCCTGTGTTCCTCACTGTAACAGCTAGCAGTGAACTGATAGGGTACATTCGCAATAGACCATATCTGCCCCATGGCATTGGGGAAACGCCAACAACATGTTCTTGCATGCACACACAAAGCGTGAACGGCACACAAGGATGACACAAGCTCATCCTCACAGATTAAAATACACACACACACACACACACACACACACACACACACACACACACACACACACATACATACATACATACATACATACATACAGTATGTACTTGCTCATTTATTGGTACGAGTGAAACAGCAGCATTCTAGCGAATTTTCCTTGGACTTTGTACACCAAAACAAATGTGGGGGATAATGTGATTACATGGCTCCTTGACAATAACACAAGTCTGTGCTTAGCAAAACACCAGCGGTGATGCAGGGAAAAATATCAGCAAACTCCACCCCACAACAATGAAAAATGAAGAGAAGGAAAAACTAACAACAGCCAGTGAGGTCATGCAAGCATTTGTCAGCTACAATAGCCAAGGCGAATTCTGAGGTTAAGAAAATATTCCAGTCATTTTCCCTGCTGCTGCCATTCAATACTCATTGTGTCAGGCTCCAAATCACATTATTTACAAGTCAGGGAGACAAACTATTGACCCCTATCACTTTTTTCCACACAACGATACACCAGCTGCCTCAGACAGACGCTCCAGGGAAGAATGAAACGGGAATGCTCTGATGAGGTGAAGAAGACTGACGGAGAGACAGGGAAGAATTGAGTGGGAGAGAGAGATGCAAGGAGAGAGAGCAGAACGGGGAGAAGAGGAAGGGGGGAAAAAAATTCTCCCTCGGTTTTCACCACAAAGTGGCCTGGTAAGTGGTTGGAGGCTTTGGGCTACCTGCAACAGCGGATACTTGATATGAAAATATTTAAGTTGTGCATGGACTGAATGCACAGGAATGGTCCTTTCTGTGCTTTCAAAATTTGGGAAGGGATTTTAACTTCTTTCAGTGCAAGTTTAACCAACTCAATTAATTGGTTTTGAATTGATTCTATGATCGTGTTGGGTGATATGCAAAATTATATTTTATGACAATCATAGGGAGTTTTACACCATGTATATATTACTTACACAAATGCACACACACAGACACACACACACACACAAAATATACATTGATGAGCCAAAACATTATGACCATCTGCCTAATGCTGTGTGCCACCAAAACAGCGCCGACCCACCAAGGTATGGACTCTACAAGACCTCTGAAGGTGTCCTGTGGTATCTGGCACCAAAACATTAGCAGCAGATCCTTCAAGTCCTGTAAGTTGCGAGGTGGAGCCGCCATGGATCGGACTTGTCAGTCCAGCACATCCCTCAAATGCTCTATTGGATTGCGATCTGGAGAACTTGAGGGCCAGGGCAACACCTTGAACACTTCATCATGTTCCTCAAACCATTCCTAAACAATGTGTGCAGTGTTGCAGGGCGCATTACCCTGCTAAAAGAGGCCACTCAGGGAATACCATTGCCATGAAGGGGAGTACCTGGTCTGCAACGATGTTTAGGTAGGTGGCACGTGTCAAATTGACGTCCATATGAATGGCCAGACCCAGGGTTTCCCAGTAGAACATTGCCCGGAGCATCACACTCCCTCCACCAGCTTGTCATCTTTCCACAGTGCGTCCTGGTGCCATCCCTTCCCCAGGTATACAGTGCACACACAATCCACGTGATTCTAAAAGATAACGGGACTCATTGGACCAGGCAACCTTCTTCCATTGCTCCAACGTCCAGTTCCGATGCTTGCATGCCCATTGTAGGCGCTTTTGGACAGGACAGGGGTCATCATGGGCTCTCTGACCAGTCTGCAGCTACACAGCCCCATATGCAGCAGAGTGCAATGCACTGTGTGTTGTGACACATTCCTCCTGTAACTAGCATTACCATTTTCTGCAACTTGTGCCACAGTAGACCTTCTGTTGGTTCAAACTAGACAGAATAGCCTTAGTTGCTCTTGTGCATCAATGACCCTTGGGCACCCAATACCCTGTCACTTGTTTGTGGTTTATCCCTCCTCGGACCACTGTCTGTAGGTACTCACCACTGCTGACTGGGAGCACCCCACAAGCCTTGCTGTTTCAGTGATGCTCTGACCCAGTCATCTGGCCATAACAATTTGGCCCTTATCAAAGTCGCTCAGGTCTTTACTCCTGCCCATTTCTCCTGCATCCAACATGTTGACTTTGAGAAGTGATTGCTCGCTTACCATCTAATCTACGCTGACCTTGACATGTGCCCTAGTTTGGAGATGATCAACGTTATTCGGTTCACCTGTGAGTGGTCATAATGTTTTGGCTCATCAGTGTGTACCAGTATATACACTCACTGGCCACTTTATTAGGTACACCTTGCTAGTACCGGGTTGGACCCCCTTTTGCCTTCAGAACTGCCTTAATCCTTCGTGGCATAGATTCAACAAGGTACTGGAAACATTCCTCAGAGAGTTTGGTCCATATTGACATGATAGCATCACGCAGTTGCTGCAGATTTGTCGGCTGCACATCCATGATGCGAATCTCCCGGTCCACCACATCCCAAAGGTGCTCTATTGGATTGAGATATGGTGACTGTGGAGGCCATTTGAGTACAGTGAACTCCTTGTCATGTTCAAGAAACCAGTCTGAGATGATTCGAGCTTTATGACATTGCGCGTTATCCTGCTGGAAGTAGCCATCAGAAGATGGGAACACTGTGGTCATAAAGGGATGGTCAGCAACAATACTCAGGTAGACTGTGGCATTGACACGATGCTCAATTGGTACTAAGGGGCTCAAAGTGTGCCAAGAAAATATCCCCCACACCATTACACCTCCACCACCAGCCTGAACCATTGATACAAGGCAGGATGGATCCATGCTTTCATGTTGTTGACGCCAAATTCTGACCCTACCATCTGAATGTCGCAGCAGAAATCGAGACTCATAAGACCAGGCAACGTTTTTCCAATCTTCTATTGTCCAATTTTGGTGAGCCTGTGCGAATTGTAGCCTCAGTTTCCTGTTCTTAGCTGACAGGAGTGGCACCCGGTGTGGTCTTCTGCTGCTGTAGCCCATCTGCCTCAAGGTTCGACGTGTTGTGCGTTCAGAGATGCTCTTCTGCATACCTCGGTTGTAATGAGTGGTTATTTGAGTTACTGTTGCCTTTCTATCAGCTCGAACCAGTCTGGCCATTCTCCTCTGATCTCTGGCATCAACAAGGCATTTTCGCCCACAGAACTGCCGCTCACTGGATATTTTCTATTTTTCGGACCATTCTCTGTAAACCCTAGAGATGGTTGTGCGTGAAAATCCCAGTAGATCAGCAGTTTCTGAAATACTCAGACCAGCCCGTCTGGCACCAACAACCATGCCACGTTCAAAGTCACTTAAATCACCTTTCTTCCCCATTCTGATGCTCGGTTTGAACTGCAGCAGATCGTCTTGACCATGTCTACAAGCCTAAATGCATTGAGTTGCTGCCATGTGATTGGCTGATTAGAAATTTGCGTTAACGAGCAGTTGGACAGGTGTGCCTAATAAAGTGGCCGGTGAGTGTATATCGTCTCATATATGCATAAATACCACGTCTAACAATCAAAATGTAGTCCATCACATCAAACTGTTTGGTAAAGTATAACATCAAGCCAAAACTAGTTTTCAAATGATACTACCTCAAATATTTCAGACCACATTTTATGAAAAAATTTAAGTAACAGATTTTCATATCATTAATTTAGATGACAAAATTGTGTCTTAGGATATGACAAATCCGAAGCTCATCACAATACCAATGAAAGCTAATAAAGGATAATATCCTATTATTGCCCCAGCCCCATTCTACAGTAGATTATCTCCGAGAGTTCCCATAGCTAGTGATGCTAAATCCCGGCTCAGTGGAGTTGGACAACTACACAAGTGGTAAATCTGAGGAGTAGGGATCAAGTGACAAGCCTTTTTTAGCTTGGAGCACTGACTGTTGCTGCTACAATAACCTATTAGTAACAAGTCCAAAAGTCAAAGACAGCCTAATGACCAAAACACTAAATTTGCTTTCATCACTACAAAATGAGACAGCCCAAGCAAAGGCCTACACTAGCTGTAAAATGAGCAGCTGATTGTCAGTAACTGTCTGTCAGTCAGTTGCCAGCCAGTCCACTGCCCACCCACTTTGGTCATGAACCTACATGGCCACAAATAAGGCTGCAACTAACAATTACTTTCATAAATTGATTTTCTGTAGCTTGACTAATCCATTAATCAATTAATCATTTCAGCACTATTACAGTGTAGCTTCTAATACAGTAGACTGCCTACATTTTCTTTGGTCGGAGGATGCCACTTTTACAAGGCACGGAACAGTATACTGCTGAGAGATGGCACACAAGCAACAACGGCTGCTACACATCGGGAGAATTGGCTTGTACTGATCGGGAAATCAAGGATTTCAGCTTTAAAGCAGAAGTTTGCCAACTCAGCCAGAGAATTACCGTCACTGTGTGAGAAAACGAAAAATAAGAAAATATCGTACAGTGGTACCCCTGTTAAAATGGCAGGTATTTGTGATGTAAAAAAATGAAACCAAGATAAATCATATTAGAACTTTTTCTTCCCTTAATGTGAAATGGCTGCCTATAAAAATAAAGTGAAAATCAATCAGAAATATTTGGGGGGGGGGGGAGAGAACACAAAACTTACAAAACCTGGTTGCATAAGTGTGCACATCCTTTTATGGCTGTGTTCAGAATTAACCAATCACATTCAAAACCATGTTAAATAGAAATTAGCCATCAATTATAGTGACTGATTAAACCCAAATGCAGTTCAGCTGTTCCTGTAGGATTTTCCTGACATCTTCTTGGTTGCATCCAACTGCAAAAGCCATGGTCCACAAAGCGCTTAAAAAGCATGAACGGGATCTAATTGTTAAAAGGTATCGATCAGAAGAGGGGTAGAAAGGAATTTCCAAAGCATTAGATATACCATGGAACACAGTGAAGACAATCATCAACAAGTGGAGAAAATATGGCACAACTGTGACAATACCAAGAGCAGTATTCTGTAAATTGTGTTTAATTCTGTACACACAACCATTGCATGTCTTTCCATCTTGAGAGAGAGATCCCTCCTCTGTCGCTCTCTCTGAGGTGTCTTCTTATTTTTTTTTCTCCCTGTTACAGGGCTGTTTTTTTTTAAGGGAGTTTTTCCTTATCCGATACGAGGGTCTAAATACAGGATGTTGTATTGCTGTAAAGCCTCCTGAGACAAATTTATAATTTGGGATATTGGGCATAACAAATAAAATGGACTTGACATAACAGGATGTCCTCCAAAATTGATGAGATGAGGAGAAAACTTGTCAGGGAGTCTGCCAAGAGGCCTATGGCAACATTAAAGGAAGCGGCAGGAATTTCTGGCAAGTACTGGTTGATGCCTACATGTTACAACAATCTCCAATATTCGTTATACTATGTCCAGGCTATGGGGTAGGGTGGCAAGATGGAAGCCTTTTCACACGAAAGAAGAAAAAAAAACATCCAAGTCCAGCTAAATTTTGCAAAAAGATCCAGTCTCCAAAATCCATGTGGAAAAATGTGTTATGGTCTGATGAGACCAAGTTTGAACTTTTTGGCCATAATTCCAAAAGGTATATTTGGCACAAAAACAACACAGCACACCCACAAAAGAAAACCATACCCACGGTGAAGCATGGTGGTGTTAGCATCGTGCTTTGGAGCTGCTTTTCTTCAGCCAGAACTGGGGCTTTAGTCAAGGTGGAATAGCTCCAAATACCAGTCAGTTTAGTGCAAAACCTTCACGCAGCTGCTAGAAAGCTGGAGATGAACCGAATTTCACCTTTCAGTGTGACAACAACCCAAGTGTACATCCAAATCAACAAAGGAAGGGCTTCACCAAAAGAAGATTAACATTTTGGAATGGCCAGCCAGAACCCAGACCTGAATCCATTTGTAAATCTGTGTGGTGACCTGAAGAGGGCTGTGCATAGACGACGTCCGCACAATTTGATGGATCTTGAACTTTTTTGCAAGGTAGAGTGGGACAATATTGCCAAGTCAAGATGTGCCAAGCTGATAGACTCTTACCCAAAAAGACTGAGTGCTCTAATAAAATCAAATGGTGCTTCAACAAATTTTTAGTTTAGGAGTGTGCACACTTCTGCAGCCAGGTAATTAATTGTAAGTTTATTATTTTCCCTAAAAGGTTTCAGTTTGTTTTTCACTTGAATTTCATAGGTGGCAATTTCACATTAAAGATGAAAAAGATCTGAAATGATTCATCTTAGTTTCATTTTTTTACATCACAAAAACCTGCCATTTTAACAGGGGTGTGTAGACTTTTTATATCCACTGTACATTTGTGTGATTGTTTTTACAAAGCACAAAATTGTTTTATGAAAGTGCCTTTATGATAGTAAAGTCTACAAAAGAATCTGTACAGGAGCCGAAACTGAGGGTAAAAATTAAGACTAACATCAAATCAAAATCAGGAATAATGCCGAAATACAAGGGCCATGAAACAATTCCAGAGGAAACAATTCAGCTCAGGGGAAATGAAACAAAACAACAGTTGTTATGAACAAATACTGATTATGACATACAATGAGTGCTTCACAGTGGCTCTTGGATTTTATGTGTTCAGGTGTGAATTATACCTTTTATGCCTGTCCTTTGTACTATGAATCGAAGACTTTCTGCTGCAAAGCAAATCGTCCTTGAGGCATAATAAAGGTTTATATTAGTGTGCTCTGCAAGAGCATAAAGCAGCATAGTCCATCTCCCATATCAATTTCAGAAGCATTCGGTTCTGAGAAAGACAGAAACAGCTGGTTGTAGTTAGGAAATACATGCAACATCCAGACATTGTACAGTCTATTGCCTCTTGGCTCTGTGTCACCAGTGCCATCTTTTAAATGACAAACGCTTGTTTATGCCGGGATCAGACTACATGACATTTTTGTCTTTCACGATGGTCACCATGTCAGATCAGGCAATCATAGTGTCAAATCCTTGCCGTGTCTTGGCCAGGAGACGGGCAACACTACAACTACGACCCCGACCAATCATCGTATGGTGCCTTTCACGATCTTGCGAGTTCACAGGTCGTCGGGAAAGAAATGTACAATCATGGCTACAGAAACGTTGTGTGTGTGTGTGTGGGGGGGGGTCTTGTGTTCTGGAAAGAAAAAAAAACATTGTGGACGCTGTTGCGGCTAATGCGACGGGAATGATAACCTAGCATAGTTTAACCACCGGATTGCTGAAGTGCCTCCGATGTGTCTCGCCAACATTTAGCCTATCTTTTTTGTCTCTGTCATGGTCCTCCCTCGGGGAAATGTCAAATAAAAGTGGGGGTATTGTTGCCACTGCTCAACGAACCTTCGGTTTCGTCCTTCCACCTGACAGCAGCTACAGCAGCGTTGCTTTCTCTTCGCAACGTTTACAAATGTGCGCCAGACAGCACTCTGCCATCCTATTGGTCAGCATCAAGGAACACGTAGCAGGAGATGCCGGACTAGGCGGGAAAATACAAAATATTCTGACGCGCTAGCCTTTTCGTCGGGGCGCCATGCGGCGCCTCAGACGCCATACCGCTGTCCTTCGACTACACGGGGTAAAGATGGCCGTTCGTCGTTCGTAATTGGGCGACAACAAAATCGCGCCAACATCGGATTGAAATCGTGTGGACTGATCGCGGCATTTTAAGACAGCCTTTATTTCACTTTCTACAAACTACTACGACAACTATTATTATTAGCGTTACATCTGCACATCACAGAATCCTTCCCCTGGTATTTCTACATGGGTGTCAGCCTCACGGCATCATGAGGGTGAGCTAGTGAGTGTGGGCTGATTATGCCAGCGTTCCTCCACCTGGCCTGCATACCAATTAGAGGCTGATAAACAGAAACATGAAGAGGCGTTTCAGGGAAAGGTTGATTCTCTGGAGCGGAGAATGACCTGACACACACACAGATGTAGACGGTCACACACACAAACACACACAATACACAAAGAAGTACATACACACGCAAATGCAGAGCCTCGGGTTAGAGCCATTTGTTGTCTACGTTCCTTAGCCGTTTTGCAGTGACACGTGTATAAGTAGGAGAAATTCCAGCTGACTCACAGCTTAGTACACAGGTGCCTGTTCTGCTTTAAACCACTGGGAGCTATTACATGCCATCCATGGCCCCATTTGATTGGAAATCATTTAAGGTGTGTCGCTTTGCCAATTCCAAGTGAATGTGTGATTAATGACAGCTGTGAGCGAGGACTGGCTGAAGCCTTGCAGCTGGTACTAATGTTGTACCTGTTGCTACGCAAATTCACACGGATTCATCCACATTATTTTTTATGCTTAAGAGATTTGGCTCATGCTATTATCCACAACAGCTCAGGATGAGTGCACCAGTGGAATAGGTCTCAATTTCTAGACTATTGAAATTTACAAGTAACCAGTATTTACTGCAGGAGCAGAAAGTCCAAAGCCACAGAGGCCAAGATAATAGATGTAATAAATGGGTCTCTAAGATAGCCTGCTTGGTAACTTGATGATATTGTGCTCGGTAAAGTCATAAGAACCAGGTAGGAAAATAAATTTTCCATGCTAAAGCATGGAGAAGATGATTAGCTGTGAAAGCACATCTTCTGCCGTTGAATTCCAGCAAAGCTCTTGTAAATCAACGCTTTATCTACACAGCATCAGGGTCAGTCACCATAAACCAGGCCTGTTCATCCGTCTGTGCCTTTGCCTGTCCAAGTGTCTGTCTGTTTCTCTCCACATCTGCCTGTTTGTGTGAACTACACTGCAGTCAGGATGTCTGTTCTTAGCCACCCGTTGTGGGTTGATTAACTTTGACAGGCTGCCTCTCAGACCCACCGCATACACAAAGAAGCAAAGGAACCAGGCAGCACTTCTAACACAGGAGAGCAAGAGCCCACCCGACTCCTACTCACCTCATAGTGCTTTCAAGGTGGGGATGAAAAAAACAAACATTTTTAAACAGTTAGGTCAGAATCATAATTTTGACCAATGCAGTTTTCAAAAACTGCAAGAGAATAAATTTTTTTTTTTTCCCTTGGGGGAAATATGCTTTAGGCAGCTCCTTCAAAATACACACTATGGTGCAATACACAATGATGAAAATCTTTCCCTGTATTCAAACTGAAATCCTAAGCATTAACATCTAACTCTTATTTCTCTATAAATTTCCTGAGGATTCCATAATTCTGAAATCACGATTACAGCAGTCATAGTTTATGACACATGCTTCTCAATACTGTGTCGCTTTACGGCCCTAACATTCTCTCCTATCATTTCCAATGTGCACACATGATTCATCGGAAAGAGGAATTTTTTTTCCATCTTGCCAAACTTTCATTTAGCCATGTAAGCCTTTTGCAGATCTTCTGTGTAACGTAAATGCCAAATGATTAGCAATAAATACTGAGTCGTTAGCAAAACAGGCTTTGTTCCTGCCAAGATAACCTGTCAACTGGAAGTTTGCTTCCGACTGTCTTACTGCACTGAAAATGTTATATCCTGTGTTAAAAAGAAAAACTACCAAACAGGAAGGAGTAAAACAGACATCAAATAGCTCATTTCCACAAAGCTGAGGTTTGACCTTTCCATTCTATCCTATTTTAACCCAACAGGCTCCATTGAGTATTATGCAGTAAATACTGGTAGATTATGTGCAGGAAAAAGTGAGCTGGTTTCCACTCCTGTAAGGTACGCGGTTTAACGTGGACAGGGCCCGAGGCCTGGCAAACAGATTGAAGAAGCATGTTAACTACTGGGAGCTGCAGCAATACTGGTGGTCGGCTGCCTTCCTTCCTCACAATACAGTGTTGCCACTGATAAGATGATGTATAGAAGCTTCAAGGCTGGTCCTGTAATCAAACAGTGGCAGAAAAGCACACATGATGACACTGAAAGATATAAATAGAGAAGGAGAGAGAGAGAGAGAGAGAGAGAGAGAGAGAGAGAGAGAGAGAGAGAGAGAGAGAGAGAGAGAGAGAGAGAGAGAGAGAGAGAGAGAGAGAGAGAGAGAGAGAGAGAGAGAGAGAGAGAGAGAGAGAGAGAGAGAATCTAATAAACCCAAATTTGGTCTTTTTTCCCCATGAAATGAAAAATGTATTTCTATTCTAGCTACCTCTTTTATCTGCACTTAATCTGCATCTATTTAGCTCTATGTTCTAAAGATTCACAAAAAAAAGTGTTTTGTCTTCTGGAGAAACGCAATATTTCTCATCCTGCACTTGCAGGTGTATGCTAAAACAATGTCCAATGAATTTGGAGCAAGATAGAGAGACGAGTGATCTTCTACCACCAAACTGAAACTAGCTGATAGCATATGGATTGTCCACATTCTTCTAAAAATGCCAGGCCTTGATTGGCTGTCGGTCGAATAAAAATCCCTCCCCCCACAAAACCCCACCTGGCCGTTGCATTTCATTCAGATAAACGGGGAATCGCTGACGTTTGCAGTGCTCTAGGTGCTCTGTCCAGGGACCTTTAAAAGCATATGCCTCATAACACCCATGCCTACGCTCTTGTCAACAATATCACTTCATGTATAGCATTACGTGATTTTATGCATGCAGTCGGTACATTGACTAAGTGAATACAATACCATCCATGATGATGTGCCGACAAGCTCATCAATCATTTAAGGTGTAATTTCATTTATTTCTTATTTCAGCAACACCAAGATCTCCACAGTCACGGTCCAATCATGTTTTTTTGTGTTTGGGTTGGGAGTGCTGACGTAACAGCATGACGACCATTTCATTTTGAATGGGACTTGGAGGAGAAAGAACACGACTGCAATTGCCAGTACTACCATCGATGTTTCAGCAGGGAAGCAAAACCCTAAGTCGTCAAGACTGTGGCCCATCTGCCCATCTGTAATAGGTGAGGGTTGAATAATCTTACATTGCTTGAATATTGTTGGCTAATCTCTCTTTATTTCATTTATTGACTGATTGATTGACTGATTTATTTATTTACTTTTTGGGAAGGGTTCCCTGTTTTTCTTCCCAATTGTACCTGGCCAATTACCTCACTCCTCCAAGCCATCCATGTCGCTGCTCCACCCCCTCTGCCGATTCAGGGAGGGCTGCAGACTACAACATGCCCCCTCCGATACATGTCAAGTCACCAGCCGCTTCTTTTCACCTGACAGTGAGGAGCTTCGCCAGGGGGACATAGCATGTGGGAGGCTCACGCTATTCCCCCCAGTGTCCCCTCCCCCCTGAACAGGCGCCCCGACCGATCAGGGGAGGCACTAGTGCAGCGACCAGGACACATACACACATCCGGCTTCCCACCCGCAGACACACCAATTGTGTCTGTAGGGACACCCGACCAAGCCGGAGATAACACGGGGATTCGAACCGGAGATCCCCGTATCGGTAGGCAACGGAATACACCACTTCGCTACGTGGAGGCCCTTGTTGGCTAAACTTTATGTCACCTTGCAGGATTGATCTACTGATAAATTCATGTGTCCTTATCTATTGGCAATAAAAGTGATAATGGAGAAAAAAAAAGATTATCAAGCCACATTTCAAAGCTTCATTAAGTTAGAATAAGGTTATATTTTTTTGGAAACACTTGCTTCACTATCCATCTCTCTTTAAAATGAAGTGGAAGAAAACGAAAGTAGCACTTTCAATAGCCCATTTTTCACTTTCTGGAAAAAGTTGTTTCAATTTCTGGTAGGCACCCATGCAGATACAGAGGAATCTAAAACAGAGACAGGAAAAGAAAAAAAAAGACGGCAAGAGAAACGGAGAAGGAAAAGGAGAGATAAAGAGGACGGACGGGAATAAGGGAGACCCTGCCAAGGTCAAAGCAGCTTTTTAGATTTCTTGCAGGGAACAAAAAGAGATTTTTTTTTCTGTTCCTGCAGCAAGGAAGAGAAAAAAAGGTCTTGGGAGTCATATCTCTTTCACCTGACTTCCAGGTTAGTCTAGCTACTGCTAATAATGTAACAGTTTGTTTTTATAAAACATGTCTTTCCCTCTCTTCCTCCATGTTTTCCTTTATGTTCTCTGCCTCTCTGACAAGCTTTTACTTGTGTTGGTTTTAAACAGAAACCCCATTGTGCCTTCTACTGCAAACAATGCCTGTTCTTTCGCCGCAGGGTCTCCAAACACACATTAGTGCATTTTGCCATTTCTGCGATGTATCTGGTTGCAAAGTAATAAATAACTGGCTGGAGCCAGATGGTTCTGGGCAGGTCATGATGAAAGGGTGGCCTAACGGTTCTTGTGATTGTCTGGATGGTTCAAGCTATGATATCCCATGACCCCAAGTACCCTGGCTGAAGAGGCTTCCTTCAGCAAAACACAGACTTCCTCCAAGCTCCAGGGGGGATTTTTTTTGCAGGATGAGCTGAATTTCCCAGTCAGTTATCACACAACTCAAATGAAACAAAAGGAGCCGCATCAAAAATATTCTGATTACTATCAAGATTTCTGCCACCACTTTACAAGAACGCATACTTTGTATAGGGTTTATGAGTGGTTATCAATTACATGGTTAATATCTCGTTCATCAAAGCTGAAATCCGCAATTCCTCTCCATTAATAGGTCATAATTTAATCCATTTGGAACATGTTGATGATGTGGCGATTCTGTTGGATGGATAATCAGTATTACATTAGGACAGTGTTTGGACATAGCTGAATGTAGGAGGCAGAGAGAAATAGACCTGCTGACACTGACTAACCTGTTACTTGCTCTTAGCACTTATTGTATTCACTCATTAAAAAAAAATATCTTTCTTGCGCTTTTACTTTAACACTGGTTTTGCTCTTAGATGCTTGTTTAGACAGAAGAGGCACTTATGACTTGTAGTTCTCCTGATTTCCTATGTTAAATGCACTTATTGTAAGTCCCTTTGGATAAAAGTGTCAGCTAAATGGCTGTAATGTAATGTAATGTTAATGTAATCTACTCAGACTACAAACAAGGTGTAGCAGCCATTGTCGCCCATGTGCCATCAGCTCAGCAGTAAACAGTCCTCACCCTTGAAAAAATGGCATCCTCGGACCAAAGCTTACGCAGCCCGTCTAATGTATTACAAACTTCATCAAAACATGTTGTAACTCTGTTCTACAGTAATATTGTCTGTCCGAAAGATGCATCCCCACATCGGCAACACAACTCAATCTTTTTTGTTGCAAGACTTGTTTCCAACACAATTACATGCTGCTACATCAGCATTCGTGTGACCCGGTCAAAAAATGTCAAGCAGTACACAGAGACTGGAGAGTGTCTCTAATCGTGGTAAGGATGCTGGTTAGTTTTATGTAACCTGACTTCATTGCCCAGATGGATAAAATAACTACTTACCAATGGAGAAAAATCATGATTTCAACTTAAATAAGTTATAAATCAGTAATAAGATGTTGTAATGCAATATATTGGGTAGCCGGGCTGGGAGCTCACATTTTATCAATACGAGAGGATCTCCACAGACATTCTCTCGGAAACCATTTGACCAGCAATGACTGCCAATTCACATTCTGAGCGAGCAGCGGACGCCACTAGAAAATGTTACGCAGTGCATATGCAAAAGCCCATTTTTGCTCAGTTGTGACAGCAACTACAGCTGCAGGGGTTACATTTAGGGTTAAGGTTAAGTAGTGGTTAGTGAGGCTGCCGCAAAACGGTCACCACATGGACTCCCGACATACCCAGGAAATCTTTAATAATGCATCAAAACAACTTATTACTGATTCATAACACATTCATAAATTATCAACCATTAATAAAGCAACAAGTAACCACTAATATCCCCTTCATTTAGGTTACCATATCGCTTTTATTGTTTTTTAATCTTGCTGCAGATTACAGTATGACAACATATACTTCCAATGTATGCTCGTTTTTGTAAATAAATTGCGATAATTTTGCTCTCATCCAAAGTTATCCTTTATACTATTCTCTAAAACAGTGCTGCAATATGTGAATGGCACACTGTATTTTTGTTGATGGAGGCATGGGAAAAATGCATACATTTACATGGATCACACAGCAGTAAAACTTGTGTTGATTCGATGCCTTATAGCCTTTG
Source organism: Lampris incognitus (assembly GCF_029633865.1). Classification (NCBI taxonomy): domain Eukaryota; kingdom Metazoa; phylum Chordata; class Actinopteri; order Lampriformes; family Lampridae; genus Lampris; species Lampris incognitus. Next base: position 132,622,205 of record NC_079211.1, on the reverse strand, counting down.
GATTTATAAATTTATTTCTGATTTTTCCCTTTTTCTCCCAATTTAGTGGCCAATCCATCCCTGTTTTAGTTCAAACACCCACCCTCGTACTGCATGCGTTCACCAACTGCATCTCTCCAGCCGGCAGTCTCAAAGGAGTCGCCTCGCCACTTTCGTGACAAGGCGACTCAAGGCCGAACCACTGCTTTTTCCGACACACACAGAGACGCATTCATGTGACGAACACAAGCCGACTCCGCCCCCCTCCCGAAGACAACATTGCCAATTATTGCTGCTTCATCGAGTCCGGCAATAGTCGGATCCGACAAGACTGAGGCGCGAACCCCGGTCCCCAGTGGGCAACTGCATCAACACAAAGCTGATGCTTAGACCGCTACACCACCGCGGACCCCATAGCCTTTGGATTTAGCAAACGTAACAGATGCTTTAGGGGCCTTGAACAGGCCCCCGGCTTTTATCTGCAACACCTACAGTTCAAATTAACAGAGGCCTTAAGGCTCACGCAATGACTGACAGCTACTAGAGAAAAAAAAATCATGAACAGGTCTCTCATCTGTGGTGTGGTAAAATGAAATTAGCAATGGGAGGTGTGTTCTGAGCTCGCAATACAAATAAAAAGTTTATTTATATTCCCTGTTATTTCCCATGCATCCATTTTGGAAGCCTCACTGACTGCAGCAAATAGGATTATCAGTAATTGGACACCTTTAGAAATGCTGTAAAATAGATTCTCACTAGTGCCAAGCAATACATGGCATTTACAGGGAATTTTACACCAATTGCCATATTTAAGGATCTAACGAAAGCTCATTGCATTGAATATGTTTGATGATGTACTATATCATGTATTATATCATGAAGTATTATATCAAACTAGAACTAGATTTCAAATAATGCTCATTCAAATATGTCAGACCTCATTTTGTGATAAATTTGAGGTAATACAGTCTTGTTATAATTAATTTAGACAACAAAATTGTGTATCACGATAAGACAGTATTCGAATTTCATCCTGATACAAAGTCACTGAAAGACAGCTAACAATATAACTTCATCATTACCCAGCCATACTCCATCCTATGAAATATTAGAAAAATTCCTCACTTGTGTGGATGTACCTGTTATCTTTTAAACAGTACACCTCCTTCCGAATTGAATCTTCTCAAATGAGACATTTTAAAAAGGAGTCGTTTCCGTTTCAGAAAAAAGATGTAATTATATCAAATTATACTGTGGATAAAATATCTATGTGTAAACAAGCGGAGCTGGATAGAAATGTGCTGACGACTGTCTGCACCGATGCACTCTAATGCTGAACCATCGCTCGGCTCAGCTGGGTTCGCCCGTTTCCGGGTTGTGTGTCACTCTGGTCTATTTACAGCTCAAGATGTGAGGACACATGACAATGCTGTCACTCACTGTCATCCTCCACAAACACACATGCTCGAGCTGTCTGGCTTTACCCACTGAATAACTGACTGCACAGCTAGCTGGCAGACCGACTGACTGACTGACTGACTGGGATTAACTGGCTAGTAAGGCTGCACCGATACCGACACTTGTATCAGATATCAGGCAGATACCAATGAATGAAGTGTTGGCATCAGACATTTTACCCAAGACGAAAAGCCATGAGTAACATGCCCTAAATAGAAGCAAAATAGCATAATTTACTGCCTTTTTAGCACATGGACACCCATATTTTGATTATGGTGGGTAGAATAAACTGATTCTATCTCAGTTATTTTGTCAATTGACCCCAAACTAACAGTCTAAGTCTGCACTATTTGGCAAAAGTAATGGCTCAAATTGGTTCTCAGTATCGGACAATATTTAAAAGATTCATACTCAGAATAGGTATTGTCAGTGAAAAAGTGATATCGGTGCATCCCTACTGACTAGCACGCTAACCGACTGATGAGCTCACTTGCAGCAGGCTGACAAACCAGCTGACTGACTGGCTGACTGCCTGCCTGCCCCTGCTCTGGATGACACCACTGTGCCATTGCACCACAGTGCTGGAACAATCCCAGGATGCCCACATGTCCCACATGCTAAACATGCACGCCCCCCCTCACACACACACACACACACACACACACACACACTCACACACACACAAAACTGTCCCCCCCCGCCACCCGACCCCGCACTTGCATGTCTTTGTGTGTGGCTTCTTTCTGTCCTCTTCTGCCCTCTTTCCCTCCCATTGTACTATTGTGCAAACTGAAATTCTGGAGAGTCATTCAGACACATGCAGATCTGTATGTGTGTGTGTGTGTGTGTGGTGGGGGGGGGGTCCGTCTCTCCCTTCCATCCTTTTCTCTATCTGTCTCTTCCCCCTCTCAGCTTCTTGGCAAGTGGGAAGGGGAAATATAATTATCCAGCAGGGGAATTGTTTCATCAACACCTGGAGCAGATAAATGAAAATAGGGGGATTTATGTACTGAGCACAAGCATACCTCTGCTGCCAGGAAGCAATTAGGCAGGAAACTGGAATACGAGGGCCTCTCTCTCGCTCGCTCGCTCTCTTACACTTATCGTATTCTCTCTGGCTCTCCAATGTGCTCTCTCTCTCTCTCTCTCTCTCCTCTCTCTCTCTCTCCTCTCTCTCTCTCTCTCTTCTCTCTCTCTCTCTCTCTCTCTCTCTCTCTCTCTCTCTCTCTCTCTCTCTCTCTCTCTCACTCGTCTCTCTCTCTCTCTCTCTCTCTCTCTCTCTCTCTCTCTCTCTCTCTCTCTCTCTCTCTCTCTCTCTCTCTCTCTCTCTCTCTCTCTCTCTCTCTCTCTCTCTCTCTCTCTCTCTCTCCTCTCTCTCTCTCTCTCTCTCTCTCTCTCTCTCTCTCTCTCTCTCTCTCTCTCTCTCTCTCTCTCTCTCTCTCTCTCTCTCTCTCTCTGCCCATGTCTCTCTGTCAGGGTTCACTTCACACCCGCAGCTCATTTAGAGAATCAATTGAAGGTGAGACTTGGGGAGTCAGCATGACCCACGTCTGGAAGAGAAGGATGTGTTCATTCGCACAAAGTGTCTCATTAGCGCCTGGTAACCCAGTGTCTGCAAGGAATCGGGATCTAACATCCAAGACCTTATTTGGTTTTGGTGGCTCTGTGTTGGGGGGGCGGGGGGGGGGAGATGGGTTTGAGGTGTAGCTACCGATAAATGAGCAACCACAGATTGATGACTATGTTGGTAATCAAATAATTGATCTATTATTCTGAAGCTTAATCAACCTAAGTGGATAAGAAAAAGTACTTTTTTATTTAAGAGCAACAGTGTAATGTAAAATGCAATTTTGTAATATGCTCAAATTTATCCCTGTTTTATTGCGGGGACGTTTATTATTCTTTTGATGTTAGGTGACCTTGAAAGGCTCCAATCAAATAAAATTACAGATTTGCAGGCAGGATGCTTTCTGTTGAAAATTGCCCCACACTTTGGGCATTTCCGTTGCATTTTTCTGGCTTCTGAGTGCTGCTGCCTCTTCATGTTGTTCTTCTTTTCCTTCCTCTATTGGTCTTAACTCAAATTATCCACTGCATCATTTCTGTGCAGCAGAAGTGATCATCTGAGTGCTTCACTGTCCTGCATAACAAACAACACTGTGACGCTTTAAATTGTAATGCAGGATTTTTTTTTATAATCAAGTTAACTGATTACTCATGAACTGTGACAGGCAGACACTGTCGCAGGTAGCTTGGTTTGGCCTCTACCTTCTGTGAAGTGGAAGCTAAATGGTATCGTGAGCTTGATGCTGTGCTTAGCACTGTTAAAAGTATTACAGCGATCACCACGAATCGCTATGCTTGCCCCCACCCACCTCCAAGGGGAGGTCAAAGGTCAGGGTAAGCCACAGAGCGCCACCCCTGGAGCAGGTAGGGGTACAGCAACCTTCTCAGGGTTTCTTCAGCAGGGCAAATGTTTGCCAAAGCAGGACTTGCACAGAGGTCACCACGTTAAAAAGCATTCTGTATTGTCCGGGTAGCGTGGCAGTCTATTCCGTTGCCTACCAACACGGGGATTGCTGGTTCGACTCCCCGTGTTACCTCCAGCTTGGCTGGGCATCCCTACAAACACAACTGACCATGTCTGCGAGTGGGAAGCTGGATGTGGGTGTGTGTCCTGGTCGCTGCACTAGCGCCTCCTCTAGTCGGTCGGAGAACCTGTTGGGGGGGGGGGACTGGGGGGAATAGCTGTGTGATCCTCCCACGCGTTACGTCCCCCTGGCGAAACTCCTCACTGTCAGGTGAAAAGAAGTGGCTGGTGACTCCACATGTATCGGAGGAGGCATGTGGTAGTCTGCAGCCCTCCCCAGATCAGCAGAGGGGGTGGAGCAGCAACCGGGACAGCTCGGAAGACTGGGGTAATTGGCCAAGTACAACTGGGGAGAAAAAGGGGGGGGCATTCTATATAAGCTCTAGGCCACCCTCCCACCACCACTTTCTGAGAGGGTTCGAAATGTTGGCTACTTCAATTCTGATGCGAGAAAACTCAAAACTTTCTTTTTAATTATGTGAAGGGGAACAGAGGAAAATAAATTGAGCATGGGCTGATCCTATTAAAAACAGTCTATTCTACTGCATGAAATGTGTTTTAATTTAGTGAAGAGAAAAAAAAATATATCAACACATGGCCCCAGTGCTGTGTAATTATTCTATTTGCTGCATATCCTGACAGTTCGACCAGGTTAACGCAAACCAGATGAACGGGGAGTAAAGCCGAGCTTGCTATCTTTTAGCCCCGCGCGGCCGAGGCAGCTGCTGTGTTCAGAGTCGAGGAGAGGTGGAATGCAAACAGTAGCGCGGTAGACTATTGTTTATGTTCTCTCACTCTCACACGCTGTCCGTTTTCTTTATTGACTCAACAACTAGCCTTGTGCTCGGTCTGTGCACGTGTTTGTGTGCGTGTGTGTGTGTGTGTGTGTGTGTGTCTGTGTGTCTGTGTGTCTGTGTGTCTGTGTGCATGTGCAAATTTTGATCTCATTCCATGCCTTGAGTGAAGCCCTGCTGGCTCCCAATGTCTTTCTGTGTGCGTTCCCCTTTTAGATGCACTGACAAAGTGGCCTCTCTGAAATGAGCTGTGTGGCCTGTTTGCAGGAGAAGCGGGGATGAATTTTTCTGCCTATGATCTATGGGTAAACAATCCAAACCTGCAAGAAAACAAGCAGTCTGTCACTAAGCGTGCCAACCATAAATAAGAAATGGGGCAAATGGCGACAGCGAGAGAAGACAGAGGACAGAGAGAGAGAGAGAGGAGAGAAGTCTGACGCTACTTCCTTACAGCTCTATCACCTAAATCCCTGTGTGTGTGGGGGGGGGGGTATGACAGAGTACTATCTTTCCTTCCACGTCACAGGTTACAGTACACTGGTGGCATAACACATCTCATTATGGCTCCCCTATCATTTCCATTATCACATGCTCCATTTTCACGCTGGTGAACCAAAGCCACACCACCTACTTTTATGGACATTTTCAACATCCATTAAATAAGTGCTGTCAGAGCAGCCTACCACCAGAACCTGTTAAAGACTGATAACATCTTGTACAGCAAGGAGTACTTCATAAAACTGTCATAACATTTGCTTGTCAAAATAAATCCTACTCAAACGGTTTTATGGTCTTTAAAGTCACTTTTAAAGATTTTTTTTGCATAAACCATTCAACTCCAGAGTCACCCTGGATCTGAAAGTGCACGTGAAATGTGTGAAGAGCAGTAGGTGTAATCTTTTTGCCCTGCATTAAAAAAAAATCTGCATTTTGTAGGAAATGTGGTTGTTATAGCATACTTGTCAGGATGTGCTGTGAAAATGAGAATGGTCTGAATGTAATCAATGAGTCTTCACAAGCGTTACCGGGACAAATTCCTCCACGTTTTTTGCACTTGGCGATCAAAGTAACTGATTTAATACCGATCTTCCGAGGGAAGCCCGAGGGTGGGTGAAAAGCCTTATTTCAATGGCATATTGTAGTGCGGCGGGATTTTTCTTGAGCTGACATGCAAATGTCAGCCAGACAGTGAATGGAAGAGAAGTGGCAGAGAGAAGGAGAAAGATTCCTCATTGCATAACCCCGCTCTTATCTAAGCTCTATTATCTCGGCTATTGTATGACTGCCAAAGCCATCACATAATACACTGAGTTTCTGATTCACTCTTGTTCACATTTGCGCACAAACAAACACAACTGTAGATGCGATAATGCGCGGGCGTATGCATGTGCGGACACACACATATATAGACGTACGTGCACGTAGGCATGCCCATCCAAACACACACAAAGGTTAGTTCACATTTAACCTGCTGCAGCAGAGAAGAGGTCGCTGTCCTTAATGTCGTCTCTGGCTTAATGACATCCCTGAACTCTGAAATCCAGGGGCAATAAGAATGATGAGAACAGTTTCATTTCTACTGGTTGAACTACAAAAATGAAATGTCGGATTCACTTAAAAATGTTGTGTTAAGTGGTTCCAAGGAACTTTGTTAAGTATATTCTAGATGCTTGAGCACATATTAATAAATTAAATCACTTAGCAGTTACTTAACATACCACTTGAAATAGCACCCCTCCACCCCCATTTTTCTCCAAGCCATCCCGGTCATTGCTCCAACCCCTCTGCCGATCCGGGGAGGGCTGCAGACTACCACATGCCTCCTCTGATACATGTGGAGTCGCCACCCGCTTCTTTTCACCTGACAAGGACAAGTTTTGTGAAGGAGACGTAGCGCGTGGGAGGATCACGTTGTTCCCCACAGTTCCCCCTCCCCGCCGAACAGGTGCCCCGACTGACCAGAGGAGGCGCTAGTGCAGTGACCAGGACACATACCCACATCCGGCTACCCACACACAGACACAGCCAATTGTGTCTGCACGGACGCCCAACCAAGCCGGAGGTAACATGGGGATTCGAACCAGCGATCCCCGTGTTGTTAGGCAACAGAATAGACCACTACGCTACCCGGACACCCAACATAGCATTTTTAAGCAAATCCAATACTTTAATCACCAAATACAACACTAGTGGCCTTTCTGTGTGGAGTTTGCATGTTCTCCCCATGCTCCCATAGGTTTCCCCCAACATCAGAAAGAGCCCCAATAAAAACATGCAGGACGCTCTCCTGGCCTGTCCCTGACCACAACATGAATGTCCACCTGGAACTGGTCCCCAGGTGCTGAAGGAAAGGGCTGCCCACTGCTCCTGGCTGCCCCTGGAGGAAGGACAGCAGGATGGGAAAATGCAGAGGGAACATTTCTTCACCCACCACTCCCTCCATGTGTGTGTGTGTGTGTGTGTGTGTGTGTGTGTGTGTTCTAGTGTGTAGCCGTAAGATGAACAAAGTCTCACTTCTCTCCTCTTCACATGCCTTTTTTTTTTAATCTGAGTGCGTGTTGTGAATTAAACCAACTAACTAATGCAAACAATCAATCGGCTGTGATAAATGGAATAATACACACACAGAGATAGGGGGGGCCAGGGGGTCTCTCGAGGACATGGCAAGAATCATATCTCGTTTCAGACCGCGGGAGTCGAGTGCCAAGCAATTATTGTCAGCGTCACTTGGCCCATAAAGATTATTCCCCTCAGAGCTGGTGTTGGTAGCTAGTGTCGCTAGCAGACGAGCATGCCGACAACTGTTAACATTAATTGCTTTCACACCGAGAGTGCTTTTTAAAGAAAACACGCACGGCAACGCCACACAATGTCACCACTGCATGAGTCACGGCCTTGACAACATCCCCCTCCTTCAAACTCATGACCACATTATAAGAGGTGGCTGAGAATTGTATATTCTTTAATACATTATGTAATGACTCATACCGGTAATGACACATTAGGGTAGTTCCCCTTTATTTATTTATCTATCCAGTAATCTATTTCACTTGGAGCCAGCATACAGAATCACTATATTCTTGATGTGAGAGCGATACGGCCTTGCGACCACGACATACTACGACTGCAAGTACTCTGAAGTATTCAGCCGGGTTGTTTGGAGCACAGCTAAAATGATCTGTGTGGACTTCTTCCAACTGTTCCAACTCCACAATATCAGCCAGCATGTTAAAACGTGCTGAACAGGTTTAAGAGGCCAGAAAAGTGATTGCTACGCTCAAACACAAATAAGTATTGAGAAGGGATTCACTTGAGCAATGTTGACGTGAGCTTTAGAGCGAGCCGGCTTTTCAGAGCTCTCTCTGTGTGCTTTCTGTCAATGAGGGAAAAAGAAAACAGCCATTACTTAATGAGCCACTTACCAGCTCCCTCTCTACTTAGGTTTTATTATTCTTTTTCTTTTTTCTTTTTTTGTAAATCCATCACAGCCCTCATTGCTAGTCATTCAATTCAAGCAAGTTTCCACTGCCAAGTACAGCATTATACATAAAATTAAATTACAGGGTCGGGAAAAACTTTAGCTGAATGACACATCAGGTTCTTATCCAGTCTGTTTGGAATGCACATTTTTACTTCCCTAAATGTTTGTTAACATTGCTTAATTATGCTTAATTAAGCAATGTTGGAACATAACGGAGCCATGACCCACCTGTGGAGATCACTTTTGGGAACGGGGCCCATCAAATATTTTGTGCAGTAAAATAAGCAATCAATCCTCATTACCTGTCAGAAGATAATTAAAAATCCTCTTTATATTGTTCATCAACACTGTGTTCCCCTTTTTAGTCTTTGATCATTGCCTACTAATCATCTAATGAAACACACAAGGCATGCTGACAAACATTATTTTAGTGATATTTTGGCATCCAATTAAATCATTAAGCATTATTTGCACGGACTCAAAATAAAATAAATGAAAATAAATGCTTTCTTTCCTTTTGTATCAAAAAACATAGGTATTTGATAAAAAAAAGAATAAATAAATGTGGCCTTTTTCTTTCTCTGTCTCCAAATAATGTGAGTTTGCTGTGGACATTATGCGACCCACCTTGCCCTCCTTGTGGGTCACGACCCACAGGTTGAAAACCACTGTGACAGACTTATTTGTTTTTGCTAGCAAAGCTCCTAATCCATCATAGGCCAGAAGAGATCATCTTAATCACTGCATAATTACATCCCGTCGCTCGCAACAATAAAAACACAGACAGGAACGCAAAAGGAGGTTCAGAAAGACATCCAGGAAATGGATACATATCTATGACAAGCAAGACCGCATGCATTTTTTGTGTTGCATTGTTTTCTGTAGCTACGTCATTGTAGCCGGCCATTCATTGTGTTGATTAGAACTGAGAGTAAAGATATGGGGACAGTGAGATGTTGTAGCTCATGGACGGTTTAGGCTACGGTCACACATGTGCAAAATTAACATTAGTGAATATTCGCCTCCCCTTCCCTTCCATTCTATACGAGTGAAAGGGCGAATAAAACATCTGCTTCTGGTGGCGAAATAAATTTGCGTCTTCGCTTCGCTTGAGTTTGGTGAACTTTGACCGGCGAATCCACAGCCTCAACCAATAGCAAAGAAGCATGTGGTTGACCCCCACTTGACTGTAATTGGCTATATCCAAAGGAATTGAATTAAGTGCAACTGGACTTGGTATATAGCCGTGAAGACGTTTCACCTCTCATCCAAGAGGCTTCATCAGTTCGTGCCTTTCTGACTAGACCAAGCTAGTCTGGCTGGTGATGAAACTAAGATATATCTGAGTTTCAGTCAGACTAGCTTGGTCTAGTCAGAAAGGCACAAGCTGATGAAGCCTCTTGGATGAGAGGCGAAACGTCTTCAAGGCTATATACCAAGTCCAGCTGCACTTCATTCAATTCCTTTGGATAACCATGACCTGAATGAATGAGAACATTCACAGACATGTAATTGGCTATAGTTTTCTTAGCCAGCCAGGATGGAGAAGACTTTGTTGCTGCGTCTAACCAGCTGGCATTGTACGACATTGCCTGTGAAAACTCCACAAGAGAGGTGCTGCCTGGCTGTCAGTGAGTCGGGAGACAGGCATCGAATATAAATAAATGGAACATTTATAAATAACATCAATTTATAACAGAAAGGTGAATCAGTTCATCTGGACACAACATTTAGTGGGAAAAACATTTCATCACTCATCAAAGTGACTTCTTCTCAACTGACTGCGGGTATATCCCCAACCTTATAAATAATATAGTTGCATAATGACTCAAACCAACGACTGGTTTCATATGCAAATGGGCGTGACCATTAACTAGAATTTCAACAGTCATGTGTACTATTCGCAGTGCTAACAGTGGTTAGCACTGTTGCCTCAGAGCAAGAAGGTCCTGGGATTGAACCTCAGGTCGTCCCAGGTCCTTTCTGTGTAGAGTTTGCATGTTCTCCTCATGTCTGCGTGGGTTTCCTCTGGGTACTCCGGTTTTCTCCCACCATCAAAAAGACATGCATGTTAGGGTTAATACTCCTGTCTGTGCCCCTGACCAAGGCAATGGAAAAAAGAACTGGAGCTGCCCACTGCTCCTATACAACAGAATGGGTTAAATGCAGAAGACAAATTTCTCTGTACGCAAAACAACTGTACAATGACAAAAATAAATTGGCTTTCTTCTTTTTTTTCTGGTTGCAATCACAGCAGTGTAAGATGGTGACAGATGTACTCTTGGTTCAGGGATGGTCATTCCCGCTTCACATAGACGGCCTATCTGACTCCCCATTCAAACCAGTATTCCTCCCTATCAAGGATGTGCACATCCTCATCCGTGAAAGAGTGGCCACTGGCCTGTAGATGGGTGTAGACTGCAGAGTCCTGGTCTGACGTGTTAGCCCTCCTGTGTTGTGTCATCCTCTTGGCCAGCATCTGTTTGGTTTCCTCAATGTACAAGTCACAGCAATCCTCCTGGCACTTAACAGTGTACACTATATTGCTCTGTTTGTGCCGGGGGACCCGATCCTTGGGGTGGACCAATTTCTGGCGCAGCATGTTTTGTAACTATTCCCCCATTCCTCTGTGAATAGTACACATGTCCATTGAAACTCTAGTTAATGATCACGCCAATTTGCATATGAAGCCAACTGTTGGCTTCGGTCATTATGCCACTGTATTGTTTAATAATATCCCCAGGGATACCTGCAGTCAGTTGAAACTGAAGAAGTCACTTAGATGAGTGATGAAATGTTTCTCCCAATAACTGTTGTGTCCAGATGAACTGATTCAACCTTTTGTAATTTCCTTACCTGGATTATTGAGCATGCATCAAGACTCCATCAATTCATATTTTGCGGTATACAAATAGAACTTCTACACCAATGTTCTTACTCCGTATTTGTCCATGAAAATATGACAACAGGTACAAGTGAGACAACTGAGTGAAAACACATATTTGTCTTTCTCTGGACTTCAGTGTACATTTTCCTGTCACAAAATCAACAACCGCTCATATATGAACGACAACCACAACTGCTCAAACACACTACAAACCAGCAAACTGATTTCCACGTGTGTCACATCCTGCACTGCCCACATTCAGCACAACAAGATATGAATTTCACCTTGGCAGGCGATGGACAGTCGCCTGTATTCGTGCATGTGTGAGCGCAGCCTTATATAGTCAGATGAAACAATCATAACTCATCAAAAAAATACTGACAAATGACATCTCGTTGAAAAACGGAATATAACTGGCTATCACCAACTAATGTCTTGTCCTTTCCTTCAAAAGAGTGAGTTGGGCAATATGTGAAATACCGTATAATGATAATCATAAGGAAATCTACACAATAGCTGCAAAAATGCCTTGTTTAACAAGCCAAATGAGGTTCATCAGTATTAATATCAAACCAAAAGTAGTTTAAATAAAAAGGTCTCAAATATTTCAGACCTCATTTTGTTTGAAATTTTAAGGAATAGGGGTGGCACAGTGGCGCAGTGGTTAGCGTACTTGCCTCACAGCAAGAAGGTCCTGGGTTCGAGCCCCGGGGTAGGCCAACCTTGGGGGTTGTCCTCTGTGTGGAGTTTGCATGTTCTCTCGTGTCTGCGTGGGTTTCCTCCGGGTGCTCCAGTTTCCTCCCTCAGTCCAAAGACATGTAGGTCAGGTGAACTGGCCCTACTAATTTGCCCCTAGGTGTGAATGTGTGTGTTGGTGTGTGTCTCGGCCCTGTGATGGTCTGGCGGCCTGTCCAGGGTGTCTCCCCGCCTGCCGCTCAATAACTACAGGGATAGGCTCCAGTATCCCCACAACCCTGAGTAAGTATAAGTGGTTTGGATAATGGATTTTAAGGAATAGATTCCTGTTACCACTAATTTAGACACCTACAATGTATATCATCAATTTCCATCCCATTACAATGCCACTGAAACATGATAAACAATAATACTGAATTACTGCCCTGCTCTACCAGTCACTGCTGTTCTGTGAAAAGCCTTCATTTCCATAATGATGACTTTTCCATTGTCTATACAATGTGTCTTTGACCCTCACACTCCTCGTACTGTCTGTTGTTGCTTGACGTTTGGACTACAGTTTCCTTGTATTGTTGGAAATCTAGAGATTTAAGATTAAAAAAAATTGTCACTCCCCTCGACCCTGACGTGGACGAAGCAGGTATAGATAATGGATGGAAAATATTTCACTGCATGCTCCAATTACTTTACCTGGCATGAGATGTTAAAGTTTTGCATCAGTAGGGACTGTTGCATGTAATATCTATAGTGTTGCATGTAATATCTCTAGTGTTGCATGTAATGTCTATAGTGTTGGCCTGTACGGCTTTGAAGCTTCTACTCCGTCCTTACTGCTGGTTGATTTTGAGCTTGCTGAATAGTTTTAAGCTTATTCACAATACTGCACTCATTTGCAGACACGTAGCAGAAGAGCATCAGCTGGATGACTACAACGTAAAATGAAAGGAGAAATACTTTGTTGGTGCGGTACTGTAATTATTTTCTGTCGGAGTATGTCTGGTGATTCGCTGCTTCTCAGATTCAAGCTGACACACTTCCAGTCAGACAGTTGCAGCCCCTCTCTTGGGTGGATATATTTAGGTCATTAGTCAATAGCTTGGACAGCTGCACTGTGGAGATTCAAGCCTGTATGTGTGTAAATATGCGTGTGCACGTGTCAGCGTGTGAACGCAAATCCGTGCACGGTACAGTACAAGCATGAAATTGAGTGTGAGTATGTGAGAGAGTGTGTCTGAGAGAGGAAGAAAAGGAGACAGAGAATGAATGTGCGTGTGGGTGTGTGTATGTGTGTGTGTGTGTGTGTGCATGCGTAGGTATTAGCCACACTGTTGGCCCCGGCCTGTGACAGTTGGAGAGATCTGGGGCCAGAGGACATCCCATTGGCATTAAGAAACCTCTCTCCCTGGGATGCACCAGCCAATAAGCAATGGCGCCTCGGGGGGGGGGGGGTGGCTGGGGGGGGCTGCCTTGTTAATTAAACCTGGAGTTGTTTGTCAGCAGCAGCATATGATGCACAGTGTAATCATGGTGAGGGAGGAGAAAACACGAAGCAAGATTTTTGCAACTCCCTCTGTAAATGCGTTGCCTCACACCGTAGAACAAAGATGCCAGGTAGAAGCCGGCTTTGACTTTGTTTCTCCCAGTAATGTGTTGTACCGAGTGTCTCCGCAGCTGTGCTACAAAGACAGGTTGTTGTTACTCTTGCGTCCTAGGCAATTAAAGCATCTATGACTGTCTTCATTTGACAGCAGCAGCCCTAATGGTTCGCTGTACTAACAGCTGCTAACAGCAGAGAAATGATGCCGAGTGCTGACAACGAGAGCTTTGAACATCAGGACAACAAAAATAATATGTTGTGAGATGTGTTCATTCACTTTACATGGTAGCCTAACAAAACCTGAATTCTTACTGACACGCTATGGGGCCTTACACGTCACCGCTGACGTTAAACAGCATCGGCGGTGGCTTTGAATTTAAAGGAGTAAGTTTGTAATAGGAATGTTGTCAGTTTAAATCTGTGGACCCGAGTGGAGAATCTGGCTTGAGAAAGTTAAGGAGTAACAAAGTCAACCAAGTTCACCAAATAACTAGGGACAAGATGTCAATGAGTATCAAGGGACAATTCCGGGCTTCTTTTACAATCTGGGTATTTATTTTCATAGCTTTTGCCAGCGTGGATTTTGTGTTATGACATTTTATTCACAAGCATCACTGTGGAGATTTTGGATATGGGACCACCATTAGACACAATTTTATAATGGCGTCTCACGGGGCAACACAACACAAGCCTTAACCCTGTACTTTCAACAAACAACAACAAATAAACCCCCCTAGTGTCTCAGTTCGATTGTGCACATGATTCCCCATTATCTATGACTTGTCAAATACCCTGGCCTATGGTTAGTGTATCGATGGGTACTAGGGGCAGCGTGGCTCAGGAGGTAGAGCGGGTCGTCTAGTAATCAGAAGGTCGCTGGTTCGATCCTCGGCTCCTGCAGAGAGCGTATCGAAGTGTCCTTGAGCAAGACGCTGAACCCACTAACTGCTCCTGAAGAGCAGGTTGGCACCTTGCATGGCAGCCTCCACCATCAGCGTGAATGGCTGAACATTAGGCATGCATTGTAAAGCACTTTGAGTGGTCGGTAGTCTAGAAAAGCGCTATACAAATGCAGTCCATTTACCATTTACTACTTACTACGTGTGTGGTAAATACAGGCCAGTCATTCCTATGAGTTGAACCAGGAACTAACTCGGAAATGCAATCAACCATTGATCATATCTGACATTTCAAGGGATAATCTTTAACCGAAACTGTCATTTTCACTGCCAAATATGTGGTTTAGATAATTGGGTTAAATTGGACTTGTTGGAATAATGTCTGATGCTTGTGTTCAGTTATCCCATAAGAGGACATTGTAGAGCCGAGTCTAGCATTGGTCCCATGTCCAAAATCTCCAAAATGAAGCCAGAGGGTGAAATTATGTCATCAAGTATACTCACAATGGCCAAAACTATGAAAATAAGACCCAGGTTGTAAAAAAACAACAAAAAAAACAGAACTATCCAGTAATGCATGTGTAGCAGTGTGACCCCGAAAACACACGAGAAAACGAGAGAGAAGGAAAGGAAAGAAAGAGCAAGAAAGAAAAGAAAGCATCAAAAAAAAAAAAAGAGTGGATCTCATTGAGAGCGTCTATTTATGAAACTAATTTTTGTCCCAGAAATCCACACATATGGCCTTGTGGCTCCGTGCCATGGACTTTGTGTAATATCATTGAATCAACTGAATCAAAATCCCCATTAGAGTGAATTTTGAAACTCGTGTTGCGGAACGAAAAGCGCCAAACAAATCTGTAAATTCGTGTCAAAGCAGATGAACATAAGGATTATGGATTAACAAGAGGGGATTTGCCTCTCAGACGTCACTCACAGAGCAAGGAGAGCAAATCAAACATCTTATTACTATTGTGACAGATGGATAATTGCGGCATTTTATTACCAGCTCACTTGTTTGATACCCTCGGGGAGATTTCTGAAGAGGGTAAGTCAGATGGGCTAATTGTTTTGCGTTTGTGCTGCCGGCTGAAAACCTTGCATCTCTGAAATGTCAACTTTTCAGCAATTGAGAAAAACGGTATTATATTATCATCACAATATTATTTTCAAGGTGATAGTCATCCATCTTTAGTTTTCCAAATAAGATTTTAAACTATTTCATAAGGATATTGTTTTGTTTGTTTTTTTAGATTTTCTCACTTCATTACGAAGCATGCAATTCAGTTCAGTGAGGTTACAGGGCTTTCCCCTGACAACAGTGATGACTTCACCATTAGCATCAAATGACTGACTGTTCTTGCATCCGAATTAAGATTATTGAATCATCCCTCGCGTTTTATAATCGCAAGGAGGTGCGCGCGACAAAGCAGGGTACCTTGCACAGTCGACGTGCACATGTAGGTAAACGGCTTCCCTGCAGAAAGGAGGAGATCCAAAGTAAATAAACACACTATATTCAAATGCGGCCACTGCTTGCAAAGTGCTTTCAGCTGTAATGAAATAGGTTACGGGAGCAGGAATCACGGCATACGGCGTAAACCTTCATTCATCGAGGAAGGCTTGATCCGAGTGGTGCAAAGCTAGAATCTCAACAACAAAAAGAAGAGTGTGTTTCGAGCTCACTTGAATAAACAGGGCTGGTTTAAAAAAAAAAAAAAAGAGTTTCTCGTACATGCAAACCCATCCACAAAGGGAGACTTTCAGAGTAGGACAGTCACGGGCGAAAAAAATCTGGGTTAGAAAGTAAACGAAGAAGACCTTCCTTCCCTTAAACACTTTTTGTAAGTTAACCTTAAGCATGGAAATTAACCCCTTACATCTCCAGTCACCTCATGTCTACTCTACACCACAACTGTAAACTACTGCACAACAGAGTCCATATATTTTTTACTTAACACTGTAAAGACGAGTCTCTTTTCTTTGCAGCACTTTTCATAACTTTCTTTTTTCCTCTCCCACAAGGTGCTTTGCAGGGCCACAAAGGGTTTAAAAACACGAAAGAACAAACTGTGGTATGTTGAGCAGGCAAATTCAGTGGACCTCGGCAGCACAGGAGATTGATGTCACTGAAGTGTGAAAGAGAACAGGGGCAGCGGAGTGCTAATGAGACAGCATCCTGGCTGAACCGAGCAGAAAACAAAACAGCCATATTGGCAATCAGTCACTTACAAGGGGGGTCAAGAAGACCAAACACTCTCTCCACGCGCAGCGCTGTGGGCTCACGATGCAAAAGGTTAGCGTTATTCTCTGGCTAAGTGCTGCTGTGTCCTCTGGATAATTGATAAGCAATTACCACGGACGTTGGGGGCGATGAGCTCCACTCAGGCGCGCATTGTCAGGTGAAAGCTTGAATAATGACTGATAAAGACAGAAGACAGTTCCGCTATCTATACATTACAAGTACTGTAGTTTGCACGCCTTAAATCTTGCAATAAAAGCTGTCACGCCAATTTAGAAAGAACATCAAAACGGGCATATTATACTATCACAAGGCATGCGTCCAATCAATGTCACTTAACTTGAGATTAATGAGCGTTGGATGTTGACGGTTTTCACCACACAGTGCATGGAACTCAAGGGGCAAAACGCAAACAGCGTAACTACACACAACCCTTCACTTAATTGTTCCATATCCATCAACATCATTTAATAACCACAGGCCTTTTGCATGCAAATTACAACAATTACCAACAAGTGGCTGGTTTGTGAGTATCACTTCACATCGCGCTGCAACACGCCTCATTGCTTCGGCCTTGAAACACAGCTTCCAGGTGGAGTGCATTGTTTCCTGTGTATTTATTTAGTACCTATGAAGCCCCACAGCAATAAAGTCTGGCAGCACCGCTAAAGAGAGCGTGATACTAAAACAGAGTACAATTTCACCAAACTTACCCCTAAAGTACAGCAGTAGGTTAAGTCCAGGTGTGAAGATTAAAAGGTTCGCTATTATGATAAAGTATCCTTAGAACGAACCTTTTATAGAGACACCTGGGAGTAAAGCCAGGATGGAGCCCAAAAGGTGGATGTACACCAAAAACCCTTATTTAGTTGCTGCCGAGTGAAAAAAAGAAAAGAAAAAAGAAACATGGACTTGAAAAATAACACCCCCACACTTAAATGAATGCTCTACAGCACATTAAACCCAGCACAGCCGACGTTCCGGCTAACAAGGAGAAAAGAAAGCCACTTTATTTTGCCATTGTAAAGTTACAACGAAATGTGTTGTCTGCATGTAACCCATCCTAGTGTATAGGAGCAGTGGGCAGCTGCAGCGCCCGGGGACCAATAAAGCAAACATTAAAAATGTTCTTCTTTCCATTGCCTTGGTCGGGGACACAGACAGGAGGAGTATGAGTATGAGAGTATCCCTGGATGTCAGTTGGGGATGGAGTTTTGTTGACCGTAGCTGAGACTCTTTATCGGCGTCATGCTGGAGGATGATGCCGATAAAGAGTACTTTGTTGCTATAACAACCTCAAAGTCTTCCATGGTCAGCAGCTGTAAGGGCGTACAGTGGGCGCTATGCAGCGTCAAGGCCAGGCTTACTCACATAGTATAAATGATCAGAGAGCATTACGCTTACGACTAGCCCTTCATACCTAAATTCATCTGCACGGACGCACACTTGCGTTCACACACATTTGGAAAGGCGTATTTGTGCAATTACACGCGTAAATAAACATACACATAAACACGCAGCAGACTCTTTTTTTATCCATATCTGCTTTCACACCCTACTTTAAGCACCGTGAAGAGTCTCGGCCTTGCTAGATGCAACAAAAAAAAAGAAGATGTAATCAGTGTTGTCCCAGACAGGTCAAACTTGTTAAAAGATGGGGAGGGAGGGGGCAATCTGATGAGCAGCTCAAAGCGAATGAACCCTCCTTTCACCCTTTGTATCCATATAAGCCAAAGGACAAGACACTTCCATGTCAGTAGTGTACTGCTAATGCACACACTGTGATAATAATATTATTGACTACTGACTTGGTATGAGGCCAGCATCACTCATGGCTTATTGGTGCTGCCTGGGGGGGGGTTAAGGGAAATAGGGTGTTCCTTGGTTTGATCCATGGACTATTAAATCCTGTCACCATGGATCAAGACAATAATCTCAGAGGCCACATATTACACCATTAGCTGTGGATATTAAAGCTAGTAATTTTTATTACAAGCACCATTATTTCTGAACTGCTGTATTCTTTACAGCTGCACAGTATCACTGAAATAGAGGACAGTCTGCCCTGGTGAAAATGGGACTCTCACCGGGCAGTTGTTCTAGTATCCCAAAGAGTACCCAGTTTTATTTATGATACGGATTATAAAGAGATATAAAAAAAGTTGACAGGATGTCACAGATACACATGCTTTTTAACTGAGTGTAAGCCTGCATGTGGTACAGCTTAACTGAAGATGACTGATGCAATAGACTCGCATCAAAGAATGAAGATATCAGGGCTGTCGTGGCAAGTCGTGGCAAATGAAAGAGAAACCGCAAAAATCAGAGGCCATAATTAAAGGAAGCCCGGCGTCAAAGCAACAAACACGCAGCACCTGTTTGGTTTACCCACAAAGAAGCAATGGAAAGCATCTCATCAAACAATTGCCTCCTCCAACTTATATATTAATCAAACCAGAGCTGCCTGCACAGCATGCATAATGAGTGAGCTCCTTACCTCCAGACAGTCCAGGCTTATGAAGCTGGTAATAGCAAATCCATCAATGATATCCTCTTCCTGGGAGCTGGATTCTCGTCTCTTCCGACGAGGGGGACGGGAGGATCTGGCAGCGGCTGTGGAGTGTGGAGCCTTTTTACCGTGCAGGGAGGCGGCATCCCTCCCAGGACTTTGCTCCCTATCGGAACAAGACGAATTGGGGTTTGGACTGCGGGCATCTTTAGCGCCAGCCTCCCGTCTCCGTATTCTCTCCCGTTTGGAGCGGGATCTCCGACTCGACTTCAATTTCCCATCCATGCTACCGCTGTTGTTGTTGTTTTCAATGTCAGGAGGAGAAGAAGAAGAAGAAGAAAAGAATCACTCTACACTCACTTGACGTAATCTGCCCCCCCCCCCAAAAAATAACACCTTCTAACAGTGTGGTAGGCTACGCTTTAAAAGAGACGACTGGCCGAGTGTGGATAACACAGGGTAATAACACTCCAATGACCTTGACTATAAACCTCCTGGATCTCCTACAATAAAGCAAAAAAATAATTTAAAAAAAAATGTTGCAAGTATCCCGTGCAAGGCGAGAGAGCGAGATGCGAATCCGCACGTAATTCGTCGCCGACCCACACACACACCACGTCGACGCGGTCTCCGTTTAAGCAGGTGCAAAACGCCGAAACAGTTGAAATTCGTGCAGCCCCACTTGGCTTTCAACTTTGTTGCATCGGCATAACGCAAATGCACGGCCGTAACCTAGCTGCATGCCGCAGACAGCGCAGGGGAACCATGTCGCTGCCCGTTGTTTTCCACCACCCAATCCATGATCCGCTGTCACATAAAAAAAAAGGAAAAAAAAGCTCGTCTTTTTGAAATATCCTTCCCCGAAAAAAAACCCTCGTCGGCCAGCGGGCACCGGTCGATTCCGCCTGTTTACCGAGCGAATAATCCCGTCGGCGTTGACAAGTTTTTAACGGTAAGCCATGTTCCTCTATGACAAGTTCCAGCGCCGTCAACGTTGCGCGTTAGGGGCAGGGATCCCGAGTCTCGAGCTACTTATGCGCAATATCTCCTAAACGACACGATCCGTCCGAACGAGACACGGCCGACATCCGCTGTGGATTCAAACTCCACGGGGCGTCCGGGTGGTCGTTCCCACGCCAGATCACGCAAGTTCGCTGCAAAATCCGCTCCGATCCGTCCGCCGTTGCCCGGTTTTCTCGTGGCTCATCGCGCTTTCTCTTCGCATAATAAAGGCTTTGATAAGTGTCCTTAAAGCGACAGGAGTGATTAAAATCTCCTCTCCCCTCTCTCTCTCTCTCTCTCTCTCTCTCTCTCTCTCTCTCTCTCTCTCTCTCTCTCTCTCTCTCTCATCCCGTCATCCCAAATTCGGAGAACAGTAAAGGCTTCAGAGAAACCCACACAAGCTGACGTATTTCCGCCACCCTCTTATAGCCCACAGTTAACCATAGGAAGGAAGCCGGTGTAAATTGCTCATTTTCTCACGCACTTTGTCACGGGGCACCGGTTTTGTCTGTCAGTGCTGATGCCTCATCACGCAGCTCCCACTCCACCGTCAGCGGTGGAGAAGACTGAGTACATATTCATCCGTCACAGTTTGACAGCTTCCCATTCTGTCCATGTTGGGCATCCACTCTTATCACCCTCCAGCTATGCTCACATCATACGGTGCAACCAGAATGCCAGTTGGCTTTATGGAGGTGGGCATTTCAACAAGTGTAGAACTTCTACTTTTCAGCTGACAAATGAACGAGATAAAGAGTGCCACGTTGTGAGACACTCTATCCAAAGCACCTAACATCTCCATGAGTGCATATATATATTTTAGGTATTGGGTTCAGACTGCTGGGCTTGGCAGTGTACATGCCAGACGTGTGTACCTGTGTGTTTTGCAATAATGCACCAGTATCAACATATGACCTGATTCGCACTCACGTTTTTAAACCCTAGACTACAAGAGGAAACACTGCAACAACAACAAAAAAAGGTGCAGAAGTCAGGGAGAGTTTACTCAATACCATGCCTACCAAGAGCTTTGTTTACTTGGTTAGATTAAATGATAAAGATGGGTAGATGGTTTCTCTATGTCCTGCTTATTTTCTATCAGAGATGTTATAATTCTTGTGGTATCTTAACCTGATCAGATACAACGTAATGAAAAAGTACACCGGTCACACATGCACCGCCTCGCTGTGCGGCCCATTGTGATTCAATGACAGTGGGTAGAGCATGGCATCGTCGGCGTTAGCCCCTCCAACCATGCTGTTCGAGTGCACTTCAAGTGCTGTCAGCCACTTTGGTTCAGTGCATTCCTTAAATTGTAGGCCGTGTTAATATCCAATTGAGAGTGACAAGAATGATGAAGAGAGAGGATGACACGCGACAAAGGTAATGAGGTAGATTCATATTCATTATGGCGGCATACATAAACCATATCCCTCAGCCCACTGGGCCACCAGAACAACATTATAGCTATTGAACAACCCTGATTTTAATGCACACTTACAACATAATTCCTCTCAAAATGATACTGCAGTTTACTTCAATGCATGCTTGTATAGTTTGTCTACCACTGCAGGCTTGCCTTGGTATCTATGGTGATGTTGCTATCTGGCTTTCATTTTAAAAATCCAATTAAAAAAAATACAAACAAACCACAAATGGATCCCTTTAATATGATTATCTGTGTCCTGGTCACTTTCTTTCATAAAGCAGTTTCGTCTGTTGACTATTTCAGTAAGCTAAAGGTGGGAGGGGATAAAAGGTTTTATTTTACATTGACGGTGACTGGAAAAACGGCATGGTATATGTCAGAGGCCGACTGCGAGTAATGGTATATGAAGATGTGCAGGCTAAAGAAGTAGTCTGTCAAAATGGGGGGGGGGTGGCTTTGAAATCTCTCCCTTATCATCTGATCTGCATGGCATGTGAGGCAGTACGACCCAAAGCTGAAAGATCCAGACTGACCCAGACTTTGCTTTTACGGCTGGAGCCTTCCCTTGCACGTGCAAAGGAGCATATCAAAATGCAAAAAAAAAGGACCTACTTTTATGCAAACGTAGTGTACTGCAGGTGCACCGAAGGAATGTCTCGTTAATTATCCCGAGCTCTGTGGATGATTAAATCAGGAACTACGCAGCGGGAATGTGTCCCATTATGCATCGTCGTTTCAAGTTGTTTCGGTTTACATCCTGTAAATTGAAACAACCTGCACTGTTATCATGACACTTGAGCTAAGTTTATGGTGTTTAACATATGGCCATGGCTCAAGGCCTGCAAAAAATCTTGTAAAAACGTGCATTATTACAAAGACTGAATTACCAGAGTTGTTTGAAACAAAATTTAGCCGTGGCGGGAAGTCAGCTTGATTGTGACTGGCCTTGGATAACACAGGAATACGTTCTTTAAACACCCTGACAGTATGCAAGCTGGATACAGACAGGGTGCAGGTCTGAGGCTGGCGGCAAATCGCTGCAGCAGTTAACCTCTACGTGGCTTGACGAGACAACAGCTCACACATGTCACCCGTCAAACTCTTTGCACAAATTGACTTTTTCAAAGTGTAGCGTGTTGTCATTTTCATATTATTCTAACCACTCTTGCTACTGCGCTTAAACGCCTCTCTGTTTGAGCAGCTTTGGAAGAACTAATTCAGTAAGGAGATTAAAATAAAAGGGGGGGGAACAGGTATGGTGAGAAGGCCGTGGAGGAGAAGGAAGAGATTACCTCTGTTTCTTCCATGCTACTATTTACTGTGCGCTTAATCCATAGCTAGAGACTCTGAGCCCCCCACATCCCAGTCATTCAAACAGGAGCCTCTGTGAAAAGCTTAGCCTTGGTTGCGGTAGGAGCTAAAGAGAGGGAGTCTGCCTCTGGCTCGTGATGTTTACGCAGCAGAATTGTTTTTCACTCCCCTGCCACCATGATAAGGAATTTGAAATCACCGGGGTCAAGGTGCTTCCGCTTAAAGAGCTACTTTTGTCTGTCCAGATCAGATAGTCTGCTAAGAGCTAATATACAAAGGTGTGCCCACTGAGCGGAGGAGTACAGTATGCATCATTTCAGTTTAGTTTATTTCGCTATAACTTGTGTTGTAGTCCTATTCTGCATTGTTTTGCTATAATGTGCATCAAGGGCGTTTGTAGGCATAGGTTGCCTAGGGTACCCCCCCACCCCTTATATATATATATGAGGTCAATTCAATCTATATGTATTTTTAATGACTATACAAATAAAAAAATAACACACAAATTCAGATTTCTTTCTTTGTTATGATTGAGATGATGAGAGAGATGCATCGGCTGTTAAATATTTGATTGCACATTAGTGAATATTTTGTTTTTATCATTTATTTATTTATTTATTCTGTAATCAGATTTCTATATTTCTTTTTTTTTAAAAAATTTATTTCTGATTTTTCCCTTTTTCTCCCAATTTAGTGGCCAATCGATCCCTATTTTAATTCAAACACCCACCCTCGCACTGTATGCGTTCGCCAACTGCATCTCTCCGGCCGGCAGTCTCGAAGGAGACCGCCTCGCCACTTTCGTGACAAGGCGACTCCAAGCCGAACCACTGTTTTTCCGACACACACAGAGACGCATTCACGTGACGAACACAAGCCGACTCCGCCCCCCTCCCGAAGACAGCGTTGCCAATGATCGCTGCTTCGTCGAGTCCGGCCATAGTCGGATCTGACGAGACCGGGGCGCGAACCCCAGTCCCCAGTGGGCAACTGCATCGACACAGAGCCGATGCTTAGACCGCAGATTTCTATATTTCTAAATGATTTATTTTATAACTGCACACAATATGCCAAGTCTCCTTTTTTTGTTTGTTTACCTTTTTTTGCACACCTGCTGTTGCACTTTTATTTCTTTTGTATTCATAAAATCAGCATCAGAATCAGAATCACCGTTGTCTGCCAAGGTACATTACATGCACTAGGAGTTTTACATGGTGTTCTTCACACAGCTCAGTACAGTACAATAACCAAACAGAATACCCAATAAATACAACAGTCTGCAATAAAAAATAATAATAAATTTCACCTAGGTGTGAATCCTGCAGCGGTTTTCTCAACTAACATTGACCTATGATTTTGAATTTCTTGTCTTTTGTCATGTCGGAGACATCTTAAATGTATGTAATTGATTTTGTTATATGCTATGTGTGTATGTAGGTGAACAGGTCTCCCTTGCAAAAGAGATTTTGATCTCAAGGGGAATCGCCTGTGTAAAGCAAAACTGAAAAATTAACTAAACTAATCTAAAATAAACCCTGTGCTCTGTCCTGCCTCTGGAGATTGACCGAAGAGACAGCAAATTTCCCTCTCGGTAATCTTTGAAGCATCAAAAACAACATTTGCCTTTATCAATCCACTTAGAGCCAGCATGTTTCTTGTATTTAATCCATGTGAAAGAGGCTGGAGTCCCAAATACGTCTTCTGAATATTGAGTAGCTGCATTTGAACTGAGACATCTCAATTTGCTTCCCTGACGGTCACTGAAGGAATCCTTAAGGAGAACATAACATGTCCATCCTTTTATGTCTACAGGGCTTTCGGCTGCCCGTGTGACATATCATGGAGTAATTCACTGGTTCGGTGGCAATTTACAAGCCGTCCCAACAAGAAACCCACCTTGGGGCTCGATGCAACAAGCCCTCTCTTGGGAGAGCATGGCCAGAGGACTGCACAGCCCGGGCCTTGTGAAACCAGCTGCACACAAAATTAACTCACTCACAATCCTCCCTGCCCGACTGCCTCCTTGCTCCTCCACCCCCTTCATCTCCAGCCCTCTCATGTCTCTTTCTCCTTCTCCTTCCACTGGCCCTGTCTTGTTTTTTGCCTTTTCTTTTATCTCGCTCGCCATCTTCTCGCCTCCCCTCTCTTCATCTCCCTCTCTTTCTCTCTCTGAGCTACTGGTAAAGACTGTGTCATACATCTGTCACACAGTCACTGCTCCATATCTTTTGGAGCTATTTGTTTCATGTGGTAAATATAAAATTATCAACAGATTCATTGACTGCTACTCATTACTACTGCCACTCATACAGTGGATGCAGGCTCAGACTAACGATTAGTCTTTCCATAGTGTTCCCCCGTTGAAAGTCAAGTCGATGGAGGTCAGCCTTTGATATCAGCTTTAAACGTCCCATGAATAGAAAAATGTATTTTCGTTCTTCTTTCATCATTTATCTGCGCTTAATTTACATCTATTTAACACTTTGTTCTAGAGATTATATATTTCATTTTATTTTTGGGTTTACAAAAATAATGCTTTTATCCTTCCCGGAAAAAAAAGTCACTCCGCTTTTGCGGGCATACACCGAAATATATCCAATGAAAGGAAAAGCGATAGAGAGGAGACGAGTGATCTTCTATCACCAGATTGAAACTAGCCAATAGCATATCAAACCATGTTTGTCAAATAATGCCCAGCTGTGATTGGCTGTTGTTCAACTCAATCGCCATCCCCTTACTAAACCCCACCTTACCATTCTGTCTCATTTGGATATACAAATGAAGCTGTTGGTTCTTGAAATGTATTTCATGGGACCTGTTAAAAAAGGTTGGTAGCAAAACGTTATTTGTTTAGCAGCCCTGTTTAGGACCAGAGCAACCCACTGCATGGGCGCTAGGCCCATTGAAATGCATTGACAGTGTCCTGGAAAACTCCTTTTGTGCACTTTGCGGTACTTTTGACTTGGGTTAGGCCAGGTTTCCTGAACAAAACTTGCCAATTTGGTAAACTTTCTGAAATCTTTGAACCTGTGGTGGTTATAGGGATACACAATTCCCTTATTGAGCTAGTAGGAACCTTTGTTTACAGCTGTTGTTTTCTCGGTTCGTGTTTACAGTGACACACTTCCGCTGCGCGGGTTTTTGTTGTTGTTAGGTTGAAGGAATAAATGGTGCACGTTGTGTAGCCGAAAGAGAAAGTTGTCACGACTCCTGATTGAGCTCCTCTACAAACCCTTTTCTGTTATCCGAGTGAAACATATTGTTTAAAAGTATTTGTAATAAATAGGGCTGGGCAATATCTCGATATTATATCGACATCGTGATATGAGACTAGATATCGTCTGGGGTTTTAGATCTCGTAATATCGTATTTTCCTGGTTTTAAAGGCTGCATTACAGTAAAGTGTTGTAATTTTTTGAACTTACCGAACTGTTCTAGCTGTTCTGTCATTTTCCTTTACACACTTAGTTATCATATAGGCATTACGGATGATTATTTATCAAAAATCTGATTGTGTAAATGTTTTGTGAAAGCACCAATAGTCATCCCCACAATATCATCACAACATTGATATCAAGGTATTGGGTCCAAAAATATTGTGATATTTGATTTTGTGCATATTGCCCAGCCCTTGTAATAAAGTATAAAGTCAAACCTTCTGTGCGGCTTGTCAATGCTACTTTCAAATGCATCTGTCAATATGGACGCTCCTGTTCTTCTATGCCTGTTGACTGTGCACCGAGAAAAACAACCGTTGCTAATTATATTTTCATTCACCTAAGCCCATTTGTTGCTTACTACCATGGGCGTCATACTGGACAAAATAAAAATGCCTCTGTTAAACAAGATCAAAGGAAATTACAAAAAACCTCTGTATGGGGATAAACTTGTTTGGTGTTCTTCCTACAACTTTCAGAAAAGAAGGCATAGAAGAAGAACAGGGATGTCCATAATGAGAGAGGCGTTTGAAAGCAGATTTGGACAAGCCACACAAAGGTGAGATTTTATGCTTCGTTAGAAATGTATTCAAACAACCTATTCCATTCGGTTAACAGAAAGGAGTTGAAAGACTTCAGAAAGCATAGCAGATTGGCAAACATTGGTCAGAAAGCCTTGCCCAACCCAGGTCAAACGTGCCACAAGGTATGCCAAATGAGCTTCCCAGGAAATTGTCAATGCATTTCCACAGGACTAGCACCCAAGCGGTGGTTTGTGTTACTCCCAAATGGGGCTATTAGTTTGACAACTAATACCAAAAAGTAGTACGAAATCCGTAAATTCACAGTGGGCTGTAAATCATAGATGCCTTTGGATATTTGGCACCGGTGGGGAACAAAGTTTAATCAAACAAAAAGATTGGCTTCGGAGCCACATGGGTGAAAGACTGTGAATTATTGGCAGCCCCTCCAACAGGTAATTGGGTTTTTATTACAGGCATCTCTCAGGGTGAAATTAGTAATGTGACCCGCTATTTTAGTGAAATAAATTGAGTCAAGAGTTTTATGTGGATAAATGTCAAGTTAAATGTCACCGTAAAAAAGTGTGTTGGTTGCAGTTACCTTAAGCTGTGAAGGAATCAGGCGCTGTCCTGATCTCATTCTGATCTTTCTTTCCGTTTTATTTAACTTGAAGTATCCTCCTGTCCAGTAATCTTTACATTTGTTGCTTTGGTCCGACATTTAGAATGAAATGCCGTCATGGTTTTTATCGATCCTTAATGTCTGGGGCCCTCTCCGATGCCGGAATAACAGTGCTCTCTCCCTCTCTAGATCACACCAACAGATGTTATGACCGCACCGCTTTTCATAAAAGACCTGAAAGGCAGTCGATACTTCTCTGGAGCAGCACTTCGATTTCCATCGGTGGGAGGATAAACCGAGCACCTCATTTGTGCTCCTGAGTAATCTTGTCTAATGCTGTGAAGGCTGCCTTCGCCGAGCAACCAGCCCTCGTACCCAGCAGTACTTGCAGTCAACCGGGGGCTATCCTTCAACTGCGGCTCAATTTGGATAGTCGCGGATTAACTGGATGTGAGCGGTTTCTTTTACAGTACATGTACATTGTCTCTGTCCTCTGTAATGCTTTGCGAGAGGCACAGAAAAGTATTCCCACCGGCCGAACTACAATTAGCACCCGAGCCTCTAAGCTCCAGGAGCTGCAAGTCCCAAAACACACACACATAAACACACTCACACACACATACACACACACACACACACACACACACACGCACCCGAATGCACAGAGGAGCACATTCAAATATGTCCTTACACACATTAGACACTGTGTAAACCTCCCCCCACTTTTCCTTTTTGCTTTTCTCCAGCACAGTGACATGTGACTGCGTAGCCTGTAACTGTTCATAAGTGGCAGATTTTTCAACTTGGAGGCCTTGTCAGACAAGGTCACATTAGCAGAGGTGATGTTTGCTCAATGGCACTCAACAGGCTGACACATTGTGACAAACTGTCACAAGGGAGGCCTTCACCACCCCGGATCCTCTTACAATGCATGAATAAGTGAGCAAGCGACACAGAAAGAGAATAAGAGGCCGAGAGAAAGAATTCCCCTCAATTGTGTGTGTGTGTGTGTGTGTGTGTGTGTGTGTGTGTGTGTGTGTGTGTGTGTGTGTGTGTGTGTGTGTGTGCAGCTACACTGTATAATGAGCCCAATGTTAACAGAACAGGATAAACACAGACAGTCTGCGTTGTTCTCTTTAACAAGCATGCTACATAGATGAGTGCGTCTCTCTACCCACACGGTTTGGAGCGCGCTGGATCGAGGGCTGCAGTCACTCAACAAGAAGACATTATAATGAGTCATGACTGTGTATATGTATAGGATAATTTTTTGGTTTGCATATGAATTGTTTATCCAGGGAATGCTGGCTGAGCAGGAATGCTCTTCATTAGCCGAACCTTGCATCACGTTCATCTGGCAACACATGTTCATAACTGGGTGCCGCCCAGTTCATCCAAAAGAATTTTACAACTGGCTGCTGAACATCTCCATGGGAGGGCTTTGGGGTTCAGTGCCTCACTGAACCCCCCCCTCCCTCCTCTCTCGTTTAAAATTTCCCCAGTCGGTCGAAGCCTAACCTTTGGGCTACAGCCCAAAAGTAAATGTTGGATAGTTTACTCTTAAAAGATAATTCTGGGTTTTTTTTGCAGCCTGGGTCTTATTTTCATAGTTTTTTTCATCATGCTTATTGGTTATATCATCTTACTCGCTCACTTCATCATGGCGAATGTGGACATGAAATCACTGCTGTACACAGCTTTCCAACAGCATGTTACGAGACAGTTGAACACGTGCGTCACACATGCTTCAACAAGTCCAATTTAGCCCAATTATCTAAACCACATATTTGGAAGTGAAAACGTAAGTGAACGCTATTACTTGGAATGTCCAATATCATCTACGTCAATCACAATGCTGAGTTACTTCCTTGGTCAAGATGCGGGAATGACCACCCTGTACTTACTGTAGGTACTCGTTGAATAACTACCAGGCCAGCGCCATTGAGAAGTCAGATAATGGGAAATCATCTACACAGTCTTATTGAGGGATTACAATTTTTTTTAATTTTCTTTGCTGCTGTTTATTGAAAGGATGGGTTTAAAGGCTCGTTTTCAGTTGCTACATAAGTCGCAGCTGTAAAGCTGTGACCAGTGGTGGTCCTGTATCCAAAGTCTCCAAAATGAAGCCACTGAGTGAATTGATATCATAACCAATATGCACAATGGCAAAAACTCAAAAATAAGATTGCAAATAACATAATTATCCTTGTAGACACAAATCGTCTCACGGGTTGTTTAGCGTGCTTTGTTGATGCCAATCAATGGTGCTGCCTGGCATGCACAGCATGCTGCATCCAGATGAGTCCTCACCAAAAACCATATCCTGGAGAGGCGTCAGTAGCCTGTCCCTTTAAGCTGTGTTGACATGCAGTATCTCCAGCCTCAATACACTGCATATATTCAAACCACCACTGAGAGGTTTGTGAGATAACAAACGAGTGGGAAGAATGAGAAATCGACAGTGGGAAGATTGAAAGTTAAAAGGCTGTAAAATGAGTGTGTGTTCAAACAGAGAGAGGCTCAGAGAGGGCGTATTATACTCTGCTTCTTATCACGCGTCCCTGGCTTTCACAAGACACTTGATTAGCAAACAGTCCCCCCCCCCCAGATAAAACACACTCATAGACACGGACTGGATTTGCATGTAGAGCTGAAGCTTGTCATACATGAATCTCCACCAGGCAAATGACATGACAGCATGACATGCCAAAATTCTCTTTCTGTGTTTTGCAATATCTTCTTTTTACAATAAGAATTTCATTTTTAGTCAGATATAACAACTTATTGTAGGAATGACAGTGACAATTTATGGGTGCTTGGCACAGGATTTTAAGACATATGTGATATAAAATGGTATCAAATATTCCCTTTCATGGACCCTTATCCAAAGTACCTTGCAGAATGCAAATTTGTGTGTGTGTGTATTACCCCTGTTGGAAAGGAAAACCTACAACATGCAATGTTTGATATGTTTTTATTTGTACTCTTACTTATTTGGTCTTACTCTTATTTTTGCCTTGTCTGGTTTTATTACTTTGTAAAGCACTTTGTAAACTGTTTTAGAAAAGTGTTGTATAAATAAAGTTATTATTATGTTAGCGCTGTTATCCACAGTGAAAGGACTACATAGAGGATATATAGAATACGCTACATCTCTCCTCCGCACATGTCCAAACCATGTCAATCTTGCCTCTCTTGTATTGTCTCCAAACCGTCCAACCTGAGCTGTCCCTCTAACATAACTCATTCCTAATCCTGTCCTTAATCACGCCCAGCGAAAATCTTAGCATCTTCAGCTCTGCCCCCTCCCATTCCGCCTCCTGTCTTTTCATCAGGGCCACCGTCTCCAAACCATACAACATAGCCAGGAAGGCCAAAGGTCCGCTGTGGCGACCCCTAACAGCAAAAGAAAAAGAAGAAAGAAGAGGAGCTCGTGCTCATTCGCTAAACATTTAATGAAAAGGATATGCCATTCCAACATTGGTCAAGGGACACGTTGACAACTTACAGCTTGCCAAACTGTGTCTCACGCTGACGGATACGAGACAATAATGATAACAAGACCTCCAGGCAGAGACACAAAGAAAACACACTCATCGTTTTATCGCTCCAAACACACATCATTGAACCGAACGCTGATTAACTGTTATATACACTCACCGGCCACTTTATTAGGCACACCTGTCCAAGTGCTCGTTAACGCAAATTTCTAATCAGCCAATCACATGGCAGCAACTCAATGCATTTAGGCATGTAGACATGGTCAAGACCATCTGCTGCAGTTCAAACCGAGCATCAGAATGGGGGAGAAAGGTGATTTAAGTGACTTTGAACGTGGCATGGTTGTTGGTGCCAGACGGGCTGGTCTGAGTATTTCAGAAACTGCTGATCTACTGGGATTTTCACGCACAACCATCTCTAGGGTTTACAGAAAATGGTCCGAAAAAGAGAAAATATCCAGTGAGCAGCAGTTCTGCGGGAGAAAATGCCTTGTTGATGCCGGAGGTCGGAGGAGAATGGCCAGACTGGTTCGAGCTGATAGAAAGGCAACAGTAACCCAAATAACCACTCATTAAAACCGAGGTATGCAGAAGAGCATCTCTGAATGCACAACACGTCGAACCTTGAGGCAGATGGGCTACAGCAGCAGAAGACCACACCGGGTGCCACTCCTGTCAGCTAAGAACGGGAAACTGAGGCTACAATTCGCACAGGCTCACCAAAATTGGACAATAGAAGATTGGAAAAACGTTGCCTGGTCTGATGAGTCTCGATTTCTGCTGCGACATTCGGATGGTAGGGTCAGAATTTGGCGTCAACAACATGAAAGCATGGATCCATCCTGCCTTGTATCAACGGTTCAGGCTGGTGGTGGTGGTGTAATGGTGTGGGGGATATTTTCTTGGCACACTTTGGGCCCCTTAGTACCAACTGAGCATCGTGTCAACGCCACAGCCTACCTGAGTATTGTTGCTGACCATGTCCATCCCTTTATGACCACAGTGTTCCCATCTACTGATGGCTACTTCCAGCAGGATAACGCGCAATGTCATAAAGCTCGAATCATCTCAGACTGGTTTCTTGAACATGACAATGAGTTCACTGTACTCAAATGGCCTCCACAGTCACCAGATCTCAATCCAATAGAGCACCTTTGGGATGTGGTGGACCGGGAGATTCGTATCATGGATGTGCAGCCGACAAATCTGCAGCAACTGCGTGATGCTATCATGTCAATATGGACCAAATTCTCTGAGGAATGTTTCCAGTACCTGGTTAAATCTATGCCACGAAGGATTAAGGCAGTTCTGAAGGCAAAAGGGGGTTCATACCCGGTACTAGCAAGGTGTACCTAATAAAGTGGCCAGTGAGTGTAAAGCAGCGGCAGCAGTGGCAGATAGCCTCAGGAAAACAGCAGTAAACTACTAATATGATTCACAAATTGAGATATCCCGAGAAAACCTGGCGTATTTGTTTCAAGTAAGAATGGCAGCTAGTTTCAGAACTCAGCCGTAGGCCAGTAATGACGTGACTAAAAATTGTAGCAACCCTGTACTGCTGGGAGTTCTGATTAGCGGGGACAGTCTATCGTCCCCCTGTTTCTGCCAATCACAGGAGTGCACATTATGTCGGTGAGTGTACGTGCCTGTGGTTGGTGGAGCAGAGGCGGGGGCTGGCCCTGGCCCGCTGGTTAACTGCTTGGTTTTCGTTGTTTTTCGTTTGGCGGGAATGGCGACCTGTGACTTGTAGAGAATGTGGCGGTCTGTACAGCGTGGCTGTGGCTGACAACAGCCGAGAATGAAGTCGTGAGTGCTGTGTGATCTTCATAGCGGCGAACGCTACAGTATAATTTATGTAGGGCGTCATGAGTTATTTACTGACTGCTGAGCCTGAAGTGTAATGTCGCTGATTGTGGCTGACAGTAGATGTTCATCACTACACTTAAAAAGGAGTTTTCTACCAGCAGTTTTATGTAAAGGTACGCTGTTTCAAAAATGAACAGACATATTTGGGCAACCATAGTACAATTTTAATGGTCTATTAGCAGTTTTATTCCAAAATGCCACATACGTATCGTTAAAAAATAGGTTAAGGGTCACCGCTGAGCAAAGTCTAGTTTATGTGGATTTTAAAACCAGTGATTCATGTGATCTACTTGACTGCAGTTTGACTGCAATTTGTTCTAAACTTTGTGCTTGTAGTCAAATCATTCACATCTCAATTTAGAATGAGTGGTTTAAGCTCTACACTTAAAAATATCTACAATAAGATTCATAATTCATTCATTTGTGATCATTTATTCTACGATGAAACCAAATGATAGACGTGCTGCATGCGGTCAGTCTTTTCTCCATTTTTCAATGCTTTTTGACATTTACTTTTAGCCCACTTTAAATCCACGGACAACTTTTTAGGTTAGCTTGTCTCAGAATGGCAGGCAGCTTGTAAAATATGTGCCAGATGAGAGGTGGGCAGCCCTGCCAAAATGGCAATGTACGTACCTGTTGTCTGAAAAACAGCCACTGACAGCTCCTTCCTCATTCTCTTGTCAAAAGAAGCTGGGAGAGCTCTTCCTTGTATTCAGTACAGGACATCTATCTATCTGTAAAAATTAGTTAAGACATATATAACTCTTAACATTCCTGCCGACCTTGAGCCGCTACAGTTTGCTCATCGGTCAAATAGATGTGGGAAGATGCTGTGTCATTGGCTCTGCATGCTATGTTAACACACCTTGAAGGAAAGAGAAAAAAAACACCTATGTCAGAATGTTATTTATTGACTATAGCAGTGCATTTAATACAATTGTACCATCTAAACTGGTGTTAAAGCTTAGGGACCTTGGTCTTTGTAATTCCATCTGTAAGTGGTTATATGACTTTCTGACAGGCAGACCTCAGACAGTGAGAGCAGGTACCTGCCACTTATCTACCATAGTTCTCAACATAGCAGCGCCACAGGGTTGTTGCCTTAGTCCCTCACTCTACAGTCTGTTCACACATGACTGTGTTGCCAAATATCATAACAGCATAGTGACATTCACAGATGACAACACAGTAATTGGACTGATAAATGACAACAATGAAGATGCCTATAGGAAGGAGGTGAGGGACCTATCCATATGGTGTCAAGATAACCTCTCCCTCAATGTGGAGAAAACAAAGGAGATAATTGTTGGTTTTAGGAAGTCCAAAACGGTTCAGACACCAGTTTACATCAACAGTGTCCCTGTTGAAATTGTGAGGAGCTTCAGATTTGTAGGCATTCAGATCTCAGACTCTCTCCTGGTCTCTAAACACCAGTTGTGTCATTAAGAAGGCGCAACAGAGATTATACTTTCTGAGATGTCGTACAAAATTCAGGATGCCCACAAAAACCCTGGTCAATTTCTGTCTGACTACCATAGAGAGCCATCCTTACTGAAAGCATGCTGGTGTGGTTTGGCAACCTGACTGAACAAGACCACAAGCAACTAGAAGGATAGTAAAAACGGCTTCAGACATTGTAGGAGCAGCACTACCACAGCTTCAGGACATGTACGCCACCCATTGCAGAAGCAAGGCCCTAAGTATGATGGAGGACAGCAGCCACCCAGCACATTGGTCTGTTCTCCATCCTTCCCTCAGGATAACACTTACAGAGCACCAGAGGTCTGACCAACTGTCTCACAGACAGTCTTTACCTCCAGACAGTCAGAATAATAAACAGTAGGCTCCTCACATAACATTCATTTATTTATTATTTGTGTGATTTCTTATTTATTGTTTTGTCATTTATTATTTTCTGATATACATTTTAAGGCCTGGGGGAGCCAGGGCACAGTGCACTTTAAGGTACATGGTACCTTTACATGTATATGACAATGAAGTGAAACTTGACTATCTATAGAAACTGAGTAAAAGAACCCTGGCAGTGCTCTGCAGACAATAGGAAGTGAAGAAGGAAGTTGAATTCTTGGAGTAATGACAAATGTAGGTGGCAGGAGGAGCAAGAACCTTTGGCCCTCATTATGATATATCCCTCCAGGTGGACATTTAAGTGCAGGCGTGTGTGATTGTGTGTAAAACACATTCTTATGAATGCACAGTATGCACACATACACACAGACACACACACAGCCTGCTTCCTCTCTGTTACTGTTTAGTGAGTCGCTTTCTCTGCAGTACTTCCTCCTGGCTGACTTGTAGTTAATCGCTCAGAGTTCTCCGAGGATATGATGGTGGGAGGAGGAGAAAGGAGAGAAAGAGAGAGTGAAAGAGAGTTACAGTACTCCCAGCTGCAGCCCAACGATCTTCCCTATAAACTGAGGCTCCCCAGGGAGCGCTCATATGTCGGAAAAGCTGTCCAAGATTTCACCGACTCCAGTGATTATAGGTAGCAAGTGCAGCATCATTTCATGTTTGCTCCAGGACTCAAGTGCTCAAATACACTCAAGTGTTTCGATATCACAGCCCCAGTGTCTGCCAGCCTACCTTACTGAGCCCGAGGGTGTTCATAAGTGT
The DNA here is from genome assembly GCF_029633865.1 of Lampris incognitus. Classification (NCBI taxonomy): domain Eukaryota; kingdom Metazoa; phylum Chordata; class Actinopteri; order Lampriformes; family Lampridae; genus Lampris; species Lampris incognitus. Next base: position 132,586,751 of record NC_079211.1, on the reverse strand, counting down.
TGTCATATCCACCTAATTTAATCCTTAACACTAAAATCTACCCTGAGTGTTGAAAAAACACCCAATTAAGATCACCTTCCCTGATAGTGTGTTGCAGTGGGACTTACGTATGTCTCCATTGCCTAACGGTCTGCTCTTCCCGATTAAAGGAGACAAGGTGAGATCAATAATTGGCATTTGTTTTTCCTTGGAAAGAACACAAACACACAACGTTGTTTCTCTATGCCTGTGGGGACCCCTCACTTCCTACATTCATTCCCTAGCCCTTAACCCTATCCTTAACACACAGACTTGCAAAAACACACAGGCTCACACACACACACACACACACAAACACAATGCATATTTCATGCAAGAAGTTTCAATATTTTGCTTACTGGTGAATGATTTACATTAACCTGGAATGCAGACATCAAGAATTATCCTCATCCTCGTGTTCTTAAAAGCACCACTTTTATTGAGAATAATATTGTAAAATTTCTGGCTTGTTTACTGTTTAAAAAATAAACACTCGAAGATGTGTTAATGTGTGTGCTCTTCTGGTCTTACTTTGTGTGTGTGTGTGTGTGTGTGTGTGTGTGTGTGTGTGTGTGTGTGTGTGTGTGTGTGTGTGTGTGTGTGTGTGTGTGTGTGTGTGTGTGTGTGTGCGTGCATGTAAGCTCCCTGTGGACAGTGCCATTCAGAGGGATCTTGATTTGTGTGTTATTTTTCAGCTGTTCAAATGCAAACCTGAATGATTCCTCTTGCAGAAAGTGCTGAGAAACAAGGAAGTCATCAGAAGTGGTGGCTGTGAAGTGGAACAGCACAAGGACATGATGCTGTGTTCTGCTTCGTCTGTGGATGGTTTCATTTGGTGGGCTTCCAGGTGGTAGCCAGGCACACAGTACAGGCTGTTTCCCTCCAGGCTATGCTGACTGATCTCCTCTCTCCTGAGATGTGATTCACCTCTGAGAAATGAGAGAACTGCCACAGAGAAGAAGAAACAGCCCCCCCTCGCTTTTTTCTGCCCCCCCCCCTTCAAAAGAAGCTGTTTCATGTTTGTGATTTGGAGCGATAGTGGAAGATCAAACTTTCATCATAAGGAGGCATAGGTATACTAACACACACATACACAATACCACACACACACACACACACAGCAAATGCTTTTACGCACACTGTCCCAGCAATGCTTTCTTTCTCATCCTGCTGGGCCTAAAGGAGTTCTCACAATTTGTACAAGATGAGAGGCTGAAAAAGAGAGAGAGAGAGAGAGAGAGAGAGAGAGAGAGAGAGAGAGAGAGAGAGAGAGAGAGAGAGAGAGAGAGAGAGAGAGAGAGAGAGAGAGAGAGAGAGAGAGAGAGAGAGAGAGAGAGAGAGAGAGAGAGAGAGAGAGAGAGAGAGACAGCGAGAGAGAGAGAGATTGGATGTATTCTCCACCTCACTTCACTTCTCCCTGGCACCCAGAGGCTTCTCCAAAGCTTTTAGTGAAAAACAAGCGGCTGTGTGGTGGATCAAACAGCAGTGGCAGCCACTTCCCAGCCTCCCCTGGCACACTGCTCGCTTTGATATTTCAGTCACTATCAGTACTCGCGTCGTGTCTGTTTTATACCGCGGCTGGTAAATGACTCCCTTTCTCTGGTCCTCTCCCCTCTCCATCCCCCTTTATCCCCCCTCCCTCATCTCCATACCTTAACTACAACCCTCTTTCTGTATCTCCCTTATCTCTCTTTTCTTCACTGTCTTTGCTATTTCTATCTCATTTATTCAGTCTGTCCCTCTTCTCCTTTCCCAATATTGACTTTCAGCAGAGCTCGCCCCTCTCGTCCCTTTGACCCTGGGTAAAGGTGATAGATGCATTCGCCATTGTAATTACCTCTGGGCCCTTCGGGTAGACGGCAGATTAACTTTCATTCGCTCCATGCATGCTTCAGTCTGAGGGCATCCATGTCTTTTGTCTTTGACTCCCCCCCCATCCCCACCACCACTACTATACCTGCTTGTTATTCTTGGGACAGGCTTGTCAGGACGAACTGCTGTGTCGCCCCTCAATAATTCTCCAAAGACTTTTGAGACTGGCTAGAAAGGATCCACCAAAAATCGACATCAAGAGAGCTCAGACATTGTACGTTTGTGTGTTTATCTGTCCTTGGGATGTTTGAAAATGTTGGTCATGGTGGTGGGAATGGAAGCCGACTTGCAAACCTTTGCTGATGATGTGCATGAAGTGGTTGACAAGGCATGCAGATAGTTTTTGTGTTTATCTGTTTTTCAGCAGTGCCCCATTTTATGCTCACTGACTTAGGCCTGCTACACGTCTCAGACAAAGTGGTGTACTTTTCACATCCAGGTGTGCTTGGGTGTGACAATGGACGCGGTTTCAAGGAGTCCACAAATTCTGTTCTGTCCATTTTTCGAAATTTTTCCCACCTCCATGTTGACTCCTCACCATTCACCATGAACAGCTTTGAGGAAAAACTCAAGAGTGCCTGTCTTTATCAGCATAAAGATTTGGTTAAGATGGATGAATAAAATAAACTTCTACCATGTGTGTTCATCATTTTAGTGGAAACATACCCAAGGAATAACTGAAGACTTGGCATCAGCAATAGATGTCTTCTTCTTCTCGATTATGCTACCAGCCAATGAATTACTGTTCGCCACTTATCATTGCTCTTTTCCTCTGCTGTCTCAACTTCCGGGGGTTTCCGCCATTTTGATACAGCTGTCCTTTGAGCCGTCAAAATGCCGGTGCGTTAATTTGCACGTCATCGTCCATCGTCATCATCATTTCCTTCGCGGAGTTCATTGCTCGTTTATCATCATTATTGTTAATACTACAGTTCATTCACTTTCTTTATTTACTTTTGCTATGACCATCGAATGTAAAGGTGTAAGGTTGTTTATAGTTGATTGGTCTGATGATATATATATGTACAATGTTCCTGTATCGTTTGTATTCTTGTCAATAATTAAAAAAAATAAGTTCATTGCTGTTCTAGAAACACACTAGCGTTCTCCAATGCGGAGTTATCAGGTGAATTATCAGTCTACGTCACTCTAACGTCATGCAGGTTCTACTGCGCATGTCGGCTTCAGCAAGGAAGGGCCAGCATCATCATGTCGTGTTGCGCAATCGGTTGCCAGAATCGTTTTGACAAACAAAACGCTCAAGATTTACCGAATTCCGTTAACTCGCGCCCCTTTTAAGGCTAACCGGAGACGTCTTTGGTTGCAAGCAATCAGAAGAAGCGATTGGCGCGAGGAACTAATTAAAAATACCCGCATTTGCAGTGATCTTTTCATAACAGGTAAATTAACGTTAGGCCTCAGCTAACAGGCTAATCAACCGTAACGTTACATAGCGCGTTTTAACTTAGAACAACAAACGTTAAATAACGTAATTATTGAGTCCTGTGCATATATAACTAACAATGTTTGCAAGCAACAGAGTAATTATTTTCAAGTTTGAGTTGAACTAGCTTAGAAGCTAACGTACTTTGGTTCAGTTTTGCTAAAGTTGTGTTGCTAGTAACTGTTAACGTGGTAATGGTAGGCCAATGACCTGTTTTGATGCGTTAACGTTACGGTAAGACACAGGAATACACTTTATTTGTACAGGAGAGGCATCTGAGGACTTCCGACAGTCCTGACTTTGTCCCGTCTGTCTTCTACTCAATCCAGTCCAGCAAAGGCGATGAGAGGTAAATATGGTCACTTCCTTGTGATTTGTTGTTCACTGTGATCACCGAGGATGACTCGACGTAGCATGACTTGAAGTGCAGAGAAGAAATGGTGAGTAATTTAATGTAGCTATATTTTTGTCAGGATTATCTGTTAGGCCAGATAGTTTCCGTTATGTCTACATTATCTCATGAAGCCATTTGAGGCGTGCTATGTGATTTCCACTGACTTGAATTGAGGATGTGATAAACCTGTGGTCAGCTGAGTAAATTAACTGTTTTGTCCTAACTGCTTGCTGTCTTCTGTGTGTATTAGATATGAGAGAAAAAGAAGAAGGGACGAAACCCCCCACAGACGGCCAGACAATGGACATCAGTCCACAGAAGTTGACGAGGCTGCATCAGAATCCACACGTGCTTCCCTCTCCCCAAGTGATTGCGGAATGGAGCCTGGTGCTGGTCCTTGCACTGGAAAGAACTTTTAACATCTTAACTATTGTACAGTAGGACAGTCACTGCCAGGATTAATCAGGTTGTCCTGTTTATGTTTGTTGTGAAAAAGTATTTGGCCATGATTCTGTTTGGCACAGTCTAAATAATCACCCAGAGTGTAGCCGTTTCCCAGATTTGAAAAGTAGGACTGTGCAATTTCTATTTATCTTTATATCTAATCTCTTTTTCAGAAGCCATGGTCCCAAAGGCTCTCCGTGATGACCTTAAATAGAAGTACAGCCAACTTTCTACGGAATGTGACAACCTGCGTGTGGACATCAACAAACTCAAAGCCGAGAATGAACAACTAAAAGCAACACTCAGGAACACACAGTTTTCCTTTAGCTTTATCAAATGCAAAGCAGCACAGGTTCTGTTTTTAACAGGTCTAACGAGTGTCATTTTTGAGTGATTGTTCCAAACAGTTAAAGACAGTGTTGAGGTTGTGCGTGGCTCTCTGACCCTGGAGGACCATCTATTGGCTATCCTGATGAAACTCCGATTAGGGCTCAGCAACAAGGATATTGCATGCAGATTTAATGTTACCGAATGTGACATCTCTAAAATTATGAGAAGTTGGCTCCCTGTTATGACTCAGGTTTCGAAACCTCTCATCAAGTGGCCAAGCAAGCATTCAATATTAAGGAATATGCCAAAATGTTTTAAAGCTAAATACATGTGTTGCTGATGCATTATTGACTGCACTGAAATTTTTATTAACAGACCCACGAATCTAACCTCCAGAGCCCAAACATTCGAATTATAAGAGCAACAACACAGTTAAGTATTTGGTTGGCATGTCACCTGCAGGAACCATTACTTTTCTGTCTGCAGGCGGGGGTGGGCGTGTTTCAGATAAACAACTTACAGCTGAGTCTGGATTTTATGACCTTCTAGAAGTAAATTATGAGATGCTAGCAGATCGTGGTTTTACCATCAGAGATGAGCTTACCGTACGTGGTGCCATCCTTAGAATCCCTCACTTTACCAAAGGTGAAAAGCAGCTCCCTGCTCAAGAAGTGGAAACATCAAGGTGTTTGTCTAATGTGAGAATACACATTGAAAGAGTAATAGGTAGATGGAATAATTTCAATATTCTGACAACTGTTATTCCACTCACACAGGTAGACCTCTTAGATGACAGTGATTGTGTGTGCGGCATTAACAAACCTTTGTAAACGTGTAGTCCCGAGAAAATAACTTGTCAATGTTTTGATAAAGGATCCATGAAATTATAATCTAGAGTTTCCGTTATGTAGAGTCAAAGATACATTTCAAGGTTCAATGTTTTTATTAGTCATATGTTTATGTGCAGGTACAGCAGCAGTGACATGAGGGGTTTTTTTGGGTTTTTTTTACAAGATGCACAATTGTAAAAAAAATGTTATTATTGAGATTAATTCATCATTCAGTTTTAATGTAAGATACAACTACAGGCAGTGCCAATTTATTAGTGCATTAAATGATTTGTTTCACAGTACATCTTTTTGACTTCATTTTTTGCACTGTTCACAATACCAATCCACAACCTTTCTTTTGATTTTTGCACATTCGTGGTGGAAATGGTTCTTGCACTTTGCACAGGTGGTCATCTTTCCGAACTCTGGCCTTTCACAATGGGAGCAGACTAGTTGCTTGTATGTTTGGGTCCATGCTGCGGGTTAAGAGTTCAGGCAAAACACTTTGAAGAACTGTTCAGCAATAGGCAGGACTATTTGCAGCATTTCTTCATCTCTGGCTAAGCGAGTGATAATTACATCCTGCTCTGTCCAAACCACAAAGTCGCAGTACTGGACGTCACATACAAACATGTGAAGCTGAACTTGGTGGTAGTATTTATGGTTCTTGAGGTGTAGTGATTTGTGTAAGCAAAACTTAGGTGTCCTCGCTGCTTCCTGTCAGGCCATCACGGTATTTGGATGGATGGGCACTTAATGTCCACAGTTCTCCCACAGCAGGTACAGTTTGCCATTCCATCTGGTGATGCCCCAAGATGCGGTTTGTCTGGACGCACAAGACCGCAGTTTCACGTCGAAGTTTTGATGTTGTTTCATTACTGCAGTGTATCGTTTTCCGGCTGTGTCCTCATTCTTTCTACCCCAATCTATTGCATTGACATGGGACAAGTCTTTTTTCGTCGTAGTGCCTTTCTTGTTTGGCTAAGTTCGTTTTAGCGGTCTCGGCTCTTACGGTGCATGTAGCATGGTTAAAAATGTCATAACCAAAATATGTTGTATAATTACACAAAGTATCACCACATGATTATTATTATTATTATTATTATTATTATTATTTTCATTGCTAACATTATTTTATTATCATCAGGAAACGCTTATAGTTGCCCCTCCCTGTTGTGACCTCATTTCCTGTTAGTAGCCCCAAAACGTATGTTCCCCCTGAATTCTGCCTCTTTCCCGCTCTGGACATGTGGAAAGAGGTATGTGTTCTTTATTGTCTGCCCCTGTAATTTATTTTATCCATTCCTAATGTGTCTTATGTCTAATGTGGGTCCCAATTCTTGCGTAGGCTACAGTAGGAGCTGATCTGAAGTTTCCTGAAACGTGTCCTGTTTTGTTTATATGTGACAGGTATGTTTTATTTCTTTTTGTATAAAATTGTGTTGCTAGCAGCGCGCTCTTTCCCGCTCTGGACATGTAGAAAGAGGCTACAGTAGCAGTTGATCTGAAGTTTCCTGAAACCTGTCCTGTTTTTTTTTTATATGCGACAGATACAGATCCCATGCATGAGAGAAGTCCTGTCTTTCCTACACAACGCAACCGAAAAAGTACACCGGTCACACGAACGATGGTGCTGACCTGCGCCTAAAGCATATGGGTCTCTGTGATGAGAACTACAGTGCCCAGCATGCTGTGTACGTAAGAGGAGGGGCACGCAACTATATGTTTTAGCGCGGTTCTGTACTGGGGCATTCTGGGGTTTGTCCGGGTCGGGGACTGGAAGCAGAAGGCTGAATAAAGCACGTTATTAATCGCGACTCCCTTGCCTGTCCTTTATGCACATGACATGGTGTCAGAAGATCTTCGAATCCACTTACCTCAATAATCGGGAACGGAGTTGGTCCGGTGAGACGAGGAATGGCAAAATTTAATCCCCCCGAGGCATTTGATTTCACGCAACCGGCGGCATGGCCGATTTGGATTCAGAGGTTTTCCCGGTTAAATGCGGAGGATGGTGAGATCCAAGTCAATTCCTTGATATACGCAATGAGGAAAGAGGCAGAAGCTATTTTTTAATTCATTTACGTTCGAAGAGGCTTCTCACGCTAACGATTATGACAGGGTGGTCAGTAAATTCAACGAGCATTTCGTACCACGGAGAAATGTCATCCACGAACGTGCATGTTTTCACCAGCGCTCGCAGAGAGCTGGGGAGACTGTCGAGGCCTTTGTGAGAAGGAGTTTATATGAGTTGGCAGAACACTGCGAGTTCGGGGCATTAAAGGAAGTGCATATTCGTGATAAGAGTTGTGATCGGAGTTGCTGACCGAGACGTGTCACAGAAGTTGCAGATTGTGGAGTTAGAAAACAACGAGACAGGAGACGTGAGAGTAGACGTAGTCGAGGTAGTTTACTAGCTCCAACTTAGCATGTCATATATAGCGACAGGCATGGGCGCAAGTCCATGAATACTGGGGTGGCATCCAGCGCTTTACCTGTGCCCCCGTCCATAGGGTTAGTGGTTGTGTCAGGAAGGGCATCCGACGTAAAATTTTGCCAAATCAATATGCAGATTGACAAGACCATACCGGATCGAACAACGGTCATTGGTACTGTGCCCTCACAGGGTCCTGATGGAAACTGTAAAATCTGCTGTGGCGACCCCTGAAAAACAGGGAAAAAGCTGAAAGAAGGAACTTAACATGTCATACATTCGACGACACTGAACCGTGAACCGGAAGCGGAAGTGCATTATCTGACCCCTCGCCTCTTCCCTTAAAGGTACACCGTCCTCTTAGGTGAATGTCTCTCGTCATATAGATGTGGGTCACCACACAGGCCCCCCCAGAATTCACCTACACAAAACAATGCAAAACAGCAAAAGTGCAAGTCATGAACATAAAGATAGACTGTACAACAGAACAGTCAATGACATAGTGCAAAGTCACAGGGAAAACAGGTGACGAGTCGGGGGGCGGACCCTGCGGCCATAACGGCTGCGCTTCACAGGAGGGGAAACAGATGGGGTCGAAACTCGGGCCATAGGCGGGGCCGAAGCAGGAACAGAGGCAGGTGCCGGGGCCGACCTAGGAGGGCGCCCCCGCCGCGGGGGTAGGGCCAATTGCATTGGCTCCCCAATGTCCAAGTGAGCGGGCTTGAGACGGTCTATAGCGACCCGCTCTGGCCTGCCCCCCATGTCCACCACAAAGTTCTTATCCCCCGCCTCCAGGACGCGGAAGGGCCCGTCGTATGGGGGCTGCAGCGGGGACCGATGGCTGTCGTGCCTAATGAAGACGTACCTCGCCGATGGCAGATCCTTGGGGACGTAGGACCGGGGGAGGCAGTGTTGAGACATCGGAACGGGAGCGAAGGCACCGGCAGCGCTGAGGTGAGAGGCGGCCGACCAGGGAGCCGTAGCATCCGGAAGAAACTCCCCCGGAACCCGCAGGGGCTGGCCATACACCAGCTCAGCGGAGGAGGTCTGGAGGTCTTCCTTCGGGGCAGAACGCAGGCCGAGCATGATCCACGGGAGCCGGTCCATCCAGTCGCAGCCAGTGAGGCTTGCCCGCAGAGCCGCTTTCATGTCCCGATGGAACCGCTCACAAAGTCCGTTGCTCTGCGGGTTGTACGCCGTAGTGCGGTGGATCTTCACCCCCAGGTGCTCAGCGACCGCCGTCCAGAGCTCCGAAGTAAACTGGGAGTCCCGGTCGCTCGTGATGTCACCAGGCGTGCCGAAACGGGCCACCCAGCAGCCGATGAACGCCCGCGCTACCTCTGCTGCCGTCGTGGAGGACAAGGGAATAGCCTCTGGCCACCTGGGGGCCCTGTCCACAATAGTGAGGAGGAACGTATAACCACGGGAGGGGGGCAGGGGACCCACCAGGTCAACATTGACGTGGTCAAACCGCCTCTCTGGAACCACAAACGGCGCCAAAGGGGCCTTGGTATGGCGGTGCACCTTGGCGCGTTGGCACGCCACACACGAGCCGGCCCAGGCTCTAACATCCTTACGGAGCCCAGGCCAAACGAACTTGACGCTCACCAGCTTGGTCGAGGCCTTCACTCCCGGGTGGGAAAGGCCGTGGACGGTGTTGAAAACTCGGCGCCGCCAGGAAGTAGGCACCAGGGGGCGCGGTTGACCAGTGGAGATGTCACAGAGGAGGGTGGTGTTGGCCGCGTCGAACGTCACGTCCTCCAGCCGTAGCGCCGTAGGGGTCGACCGGTAGTCTTGAACGGTCGCGTCCTTGGCTTGGTCCGCTGCCATAGCGGCGTAGTCGAGTCCCAAGTGAACGGCGTTAACAACCGCCCGTGAAAGGCAGTCGGCGACGAAGTTATCCTTGCCCGACACGTGTTGTATGTCCGTGGTAAACTCGGAAACCGCCGCGAGATGGCGCTGCTGACGCCCAGACCACGGTTCTGAGGTTTTGGCCATACAGAACGTCAGCGGTTTGTGGTCCACGAAAGCGGTGAACTGTCGGCCCTCCAATAGGAACCTAAAGTGTCTGGTTGCGAGGAAGAGACCCAGTAGTTCCCTATCAAAGGTGCTGTATTTGCGCTCGCTCTCACGGAGTTGTTTACTGAAGAACGCCAACGGCTGCCAGCCCCCCCCCCCCCCACTGCTCACACACGGCCCCCACGGCGTAGTCGGAGGCATCCGTTGTAAGGGCTATGGGGGCGGCAGGCGACGGGTGAGCTAGCAGCGCAGCGTTGGCCAGCGCGGTCTTGGCGGCCACAAAAGCCTCGTCCATCCCCGAAGACCAGTCCAGCTCGTCCTTAGAGTTCTTACCCCGCAGGGCCTCATACAGGGGACGCATGATGTGGGCGGCACGGGGCAGGAAACGGTTATAAAAGTTCACCATGCCCAGGAATTCCTGCAGCGACTGTACAGTGCGGGGGCGGGGGAACATGGTGACAGCCTCAACCCTGGCAGGGAGGGGAACGGCCCCCTGTGGAGTGATGTGGTGCCCGAGGAAGGTGATGGACGACTCCCCGAACTGACACTTAGCTGGGTTGATGATGAGGCCGTGTTCGCTGAGCCTGTCGAACAGCTGTCTGAGGTGCGTCATGTGTTCCTCCGCCGACGCGCTGGCCACGAGGATGTCGTCTAAGTACACAAACAAAAATGGCATGTCGCGGAGCACAGAATCCATAAGGCGCTGAAACGTCTGCGCCGCCCCTTTAAGGCCGAAAGGCATACGTAAAAACTCAAAGAGCCCAAAGGGTGTGATGACAGCCGTTTTTGGGACATCCAGTGGGTGGACCGGCACTTGGTGATACCCCCGCACTAAGTCGATTTTGGAATAGATGGCAGCGCCCGCCAGGTGGGTAGAGAAATCTTGTATGTGCGGTATGGGGTACCGGTCGGGGGTCGTGGCATTGTTTAGGCGACGGTAGTCCCCGCACGGGCGCCAACCCCCGTCGGCCTTAGTAACCATGTGAAGAGGGGAAGCCCACGGGCTGTCAGAACGGCGGACAATGCCGAGGCGCTCCATAGTCGAAAACTCCTCCCTGGCTATTGCGAGCTTGGCCGAGTCGAGGCGTCGGGCCCGGGCGTAAACTGGGGGGCCCACTGTGGTGATATGATGTTCCACGCCGTGCTTGGCCACCGCCGAGGAGAAGGTGGGTGTGGTGAGCTCGGGGAAATTGGCGAGCAGGCGTTGGTATGGATCCCCGGTGGAGAGTGTGTTAGCGAGGCACAGCGCTCCAGCCCCCCCAAGCGTGCAGGGGTATGACGCAAAAGAGATGGCATCAATCACGCGACAGTTTTTAACATCCACCAGCAGGTTGAAAGCACAGAGGAAATCCGCACCTAGGAGCGGGGTGGATACAGCAGCCATCACAAAGTCCCAGCCGAAACGTCGGCCGCCAAAACACACGTCCACATGTCTGATACCGTACGTCCGAATGGACGTGCCGTTGGCGGCATCCATCTGGGGGCCGTGACTGTCGGTCATCGTGTCCACAGCTTGTGCTGGTAGTATGCTGCGTTGAGCGCCAGAGTCAACCAGCAGCCGCCGGCCCGACAAGGAGTCTCTGATGAACAACAGCTTGCAGTCACGGCCGGCGCCCATAGCCGTTAACGAGCGCCGGCCTTGGCGTTTCCCTGAACCCTGTAACTGCAGGGTTTGCGACACTGTTTTGCTTTTACCCCAAACCTGGCATGGTAATAACAGAGCCCGTCGTCAGGTTGGCGGCGGGCTGTCACCGCAGCCGCGGTGTCCATATAGTCGTACACAGGTGGTGGTGGGGCGGTCTTGTGGGGTAGCAGGGCATGCACAAACTGTTGCCGGTTGGCCAGGAAAACCCTGTCTGCTTCAGCAGCCAGAGAACAGTAGTCCTTGGAGGCGGCGAGAGGAGAACTGGCCAGTGCTGTGCGTACAGGTGCGGGGAGCTGCCTCAGAAAAATGTGTGTGAAAAGAAAGGCCGGATCAGCCGATCCCAGCACAGACAGCATTTTTTCCATTAAGTCAGACGGTTTGCCGTCGCCGAGGCCATTCGGGGACAGTAAACGGTCTACCTTCTCCAGCTCCGACAGTTCAAATAGTTTCAGGAGGAATGTCTTTATAGCATCGTACTTGCCAGCAGCTGGCGGAGCTTCCAACAGTGTCATTGCTCGCGCCGTTGTCGATGCGTCTAACGCCGCCACTACGTGGAAGTACTGCGTTGCATCCTGCGTTATCCCTCTCAGCTGGAACTGGGCTTCCACATGTTGAAACCACGGCCGTGGATTATGCTGCCAAAAGTCGGGTAGCTTTACAGAAGCGGTGTAAATGCTAGCGTTAGCAATAGCCATGTTGTTAGCACCGGCTTCGTCGTTGTCAGACATACTCGTATTAGTAGTTCGATCATGCAGGGGTCACCAATGTGGAGTTAGAAAACAACGAGACAGGAGACGTGAGAGTAGACGTAGTCGAGGTAGTTTACTAGCTCCAACTTAGCATGTCATACATTCGACAACGACACTGAACCGTGAACCGGAAGCGGAAGTGCATTATCTGACCCCTCGCCTCTTCCCTTAAAGGTACACCGTCCTCTTAGGTGAATGTCTCTCGTTATATAGATGTGGGTCACCACAAGATGGAAGATGAGCTCACGCTGGGCAAATGGCCCCCCGTCAGTTCGAACTGGTTAAACAGCAAAATGTGGAAGGAATTAAAGCTGAACTGAATGCAGTTAGCAAAGCACAGGGCGCCAATACCAACCGCGGCCGCAGTAACGCTAGCAACCACTACAATAAGGGCGACGGAAACGCACAGCGGCCCAAAACAGCCTGCCCCCGATGTAACCGCGTGCACGGGCAGCAGCAGAAATGCCGTGCACGCAACAGGCGTTGCAGGAAATGCGACAAGCTGGGACATTTTGCTGCCGTATGCAAAACCAGAGACGTGAGGGAGGTCGTTTACCAGGATGATGCGTATGAGGGCGAAGCGGAAAGTGAAAGCCGCCCCTACTTCCTCGGTTGCATAGAGGGGATGGATTTTGAGAAAAAGTGGCAAGTGGAGTTACCGATCTGCGGCAAGTTGGTTAATTTTAAAATCGATACGGGGGCGGACATCACTACCATGTCACAGACTGCATATAGGTCACTGCCTGAATGGCCACAGCTGGTTAAAACATCAATCGACCTGAGAAGCCCAGGGGGAGCACTGCAGTGTGCGGGGAAATTTGTGGCATGCACGGAGAGACGGGGGAAGATGCACAAAATTGGGATTTTTGCGATAAAAGGGCCAAATGCCAACAATCTATTGAGTTGCAGAGCTGCATGTGAAATGGGCCTAGTTTTTAGAACAGATCAGGTTAGCGAAGATGTTTTCGGGGACATTGGATTGCTTAATTGTGAACCTGTCATGATTGAGCTTAAGCCCAATATACAGCCTTATGCCCTCAGCACGCCACGCAGGGTCCCTTTCCCTCTCATGCCAAAGGTGGACGACGAGCTGCAACGCATGCAGTCCTTGGGGATCATCACAGAAGTGACCGAGCCCATAGAGTGGTGCGCACCCATGGTGCCTGTAGTCAAAAAGAACGGCAAGATACGGATCTGTGTGGACCTAAACCGGTTAAACCAGGCTGTTAAGCGCGAGCGGTTTATGCTTCCCACGCTGGAGGACATTATGCCCAAGTTAGCAGGGGCAGGGGTTTTTACAACGCTAGATGCATTGTCTGGCTTCTGGCAAATTCCGCTGGATCCCAGATGTGTAAAACTAACCACTTTCATTACTCCCAGAGGCCGGTTCTGTTTCCAGCGGCTCCCGTTCGGCATCACATCGGCACCGGAGATCTTCCAGAGGAAAATGTGCATTCTGCTGAGAGACCACAAGCGCACGGTTGTCGTCATGGATGACATACTCGTGTACGGCAAGGACCAGGATGAGCACGATAGAAACTTGGAGGCAGTACTGCAGACAATCAAAATATCGGGGCTGAAGCTCAACCGGGAGAAATGCCGCTTCAGCAGGAGTGAGTTGCAATACTTCGGGCACATCATCAGCAAAGACGGCATCAAACCTGATCCAGGCAAGGTGAAGGCCATCTCAGACATGCAGAGCCCCGAGAATGTCCCTCAGGTGAGACAGTGGCTGGGTATGGTAAATTATCTGGGGAGGTTTCTACCCGAACTGTCATCAGTGCTACACCCGGTGAGTGAGCTGCTGAAGAAAGACACAGAGTGGCAGTGGGGGGAGCCCCAACAGCAAGCCTTCACCAAGGTAAAAGCAATGTTGTCTTCCACTCCTGCCCTGGCATACTATGATGTAGCAAGGCCCACCGTTGTGAGCGCGGACGCTAGTAGTTACGGGCTGGGGGCAGCACTGTTGCAGGTTCAGGGGGACAAGGTTCAGCCTGTTGCCTTCTGCTCCAGAACTCTCACAGATGCAGAGAAGAGATACTCTCAGTTAGAGAGGGAATGCCTTGCAGGGGTGTGGGCCTGTGAGCGGTTTTCCCCGTTATCTGTTAGGCTTAGCTGAGTTTAGCTTACAGACAGACCACAAGCCCCTGGCCCCCCTCATTAATGCATATGATCTGGACAAAGTGCCGCCGAGATGCCAGCGGCTTCTAATTCGTCTAATGTGTTTTAACCCCAGAGCAGTGTATGTTCCGGGTTCACAGCTGGTGGTGGCCGACGCCCTTTCCAGGAACCCACTCCAGGACAGCCGCGGGGCAGACACAGACAGGGATATGCGTGCGCATGTCGAAGCTGTGATCGAAACCAAACCGGTGTCGAGCACGAAGCTGGACATGTTAAAGCAGGCGACGCGTCAGGACGACAATGCAGAGGGTGATCGGGTACACCAGAGAGGGATGGCCGAGGCACGTGCCCTTTTATCTGCATGGCTACCACGCTGCGAGGGCATCGCTGTCCTAGGCAGACGGGCTGCTCCTGTACCAAGACAGGATTGTAATTCCCCCCGTGTATCAGGAAGACATCCTACACAGGATTCACGAAGGGCACCAAGGCCTTACAAAGTGTCGTGAAAGAGCCAGGATGTCTGTCTGGTGGCCCAGCATCGGATCGGACATTTACCGGAAAGTTACACAGTGCACATTCTGCCAAATCAATAAGCCCTCACAGTACAAAGAGCCCCTACGTACAACACAACTGCCGCCCGGCCCATGGCACAAGATTGGGGCAGACCTTTGCGAGCAGGATGGAAAAAACTACCTGGTGGTCGTTGATTATTATTCCAGGGACATTGAGATCGCCCAGCTACGGAACACCTCCAGTCTACAGGTGATTGAGCAGCTGAAAGGTATGTTCGCACGATGGGGCGTCCCTGGGGAACTCATTTGGGACAATGCCACACAGTTTACATCAGCCGACTTTAGGCAGTTTTGTAGGAACTATGATTTCCGCCACACAACCTGCAGCCCCCACTTCCCCCAGGCAAATGGAGCTGCCGAAAGGGCCGTCGGGACGGCCAAAAGAATTTTGCGGCAGCCTGACCCTCACCTAGCGCTGATGTGCTACCGCGCCACACCAATTGCTGCCACAGGTGCGAGCCCCGCGCAGCTCATGACCGGCCGCCAGATCTGGACCAACATGTCTGTGCTGGAGAGGAAACTCCAGCCACAGCTCTTCGACCACAAGGAGGTGGAGAAGAATGACAGAAGGGCAAAAGAGGCTTATAAGTTTTTCTTTGACAGGAGACACTCTGCACGTGCCCTAACCGAACTGCACTCAGGTGAGAGGGTACGAGTCAAACTAGACGGACAAAAGGGGTGGAACATGCCCGCAGTCATGGTGAATCCCTCAGGGGAACCACGCTCCTACACGGTGCATACGGAAGACGGGGCTGTCCAGACGGAACCGCAGGCACCTGCAATCCGTGCCTGCCCCTGCAACTGTTGCAACCCAACCAGCCAGAGACAGCAATGACTTGCAGCAGGAACAACTCAGCCCACCGGTCGCCACCTCATTGGGCACTCCCACGGAGCCGGACGTGCCAGCAAGGCCCTCTGGGTTCACCATCACCTCCAGTGGCAGAGTTGTAAAACCCCCAAAGCGGTATGATGTTTAGATACTGAGTGAGCAATGGGGCAGAATAATCCCCACACTCAGTCAAAGGGCTGGGCAGTCAACCCCACCCTTCAAGTTAATTTTTGAATTTTGAAGTGCATGTCTTCATTGTTAGCTGGTTATGCTGTTAATTAGCAGATTGCTAATATGGTATTGCTGTTGCTATGTTTTATAATCTAGCAATGTTATTGTTTCCATTGGAACATACATGTTCTTTAAAAGGAGAGAGATGTGATGAGAACTACAGTGCCCAGCATGCTGTGTACGTAAGAGGAGGGGCACGCAACTATATGTTTTAGCGCGGTTCTATACTGGGGATGCTGGGGATTGTCCGGGTCGGGGACTGGAAGCAGATGGCTGAATAAAGCACGTTATTAATCGCGACTCCCTTGCCTGTCGTTCATGCACATGACAGTCTCCAAGACGCATCCCATTCACCAAGGTTAATTTCGTAGCATAACTGGTCTTACCAATGGGTGACAAGCTGTTGTAGTAGGCGGAAAACATTTTTAAACTAAAATCAAACCGTTGTCACTTATCGGAAGTTCGCTAGCCGTCTTCATACCAAGCCGAGAAGGTAATAAACGGTCGGGGTAACGTTCTTCTTGCAGCCAAGGTGCGCGCGCATCCCCGGTGTTTGCCAACTTAGTTCCTCTTATAGAGGAATTATTTATTTGTCTAAATTATTTATTTATCGAAACTTGATTTCTGATGACAGCATGTCTGGTTACAGACGCCGTTTCAGACGCAGCATGACTACCACCGTGGCGTTGCAGTATTTACAGGCGTTGGACAGCGGCCATTTTAAATTGTTTGAAAAATAGTATTAAAATCGACGCTGATACACCACCAGCTGCAACTATGCAACGCAGTAGAGCATTTCTTTTGCAGCACGCGGGGCCAGATGTACAAGATATTTCCTCCACTTTGCCTAATACAGGCGATGACGTCGATTATGACGTTGCAGTGCAAGCTTCGAGTGCTTATTTTGTACCGCGAGTTAATGTAGCTTTTGCGCGGCATAAAAAACAAGGGGAGACAGTGCAACAACCTGCTAGATTGCTCAACTGGGTATTTGGTATCTTGACAGAATATAGAGTTTAAAACCCGTGACCACGGTCTTTCTAGCCGTTGCACGATGCTCATTAAGCTATGTGCGCCGCAAACTTTTGCAAGGGCGTGGACGTGCGTTGGAGGTTGCGTCGCTCTGTGAGAGGATTGAGGAGCGGATGTCAGCGATATCGGCGGAAGAGATTGCAAAGACTGGGAAGGAAAGTGTGAATCGCATAGGGCGAAGACACAACAAAGCAAAATCCCGAAGACTGCAACATCCATAGAAAAGTTAGTCAGAACAACGTTGTTAAAGATGTGGAAATGCAGATCGCTTTGGCAAAGATCCGAAATGCCCAGCTAGAGGTCATAAGTGCCATAAATGTAATGGTAAAGATCACTTTTATAAAGTATGTAGGACCAAAAATAAAGGGAAACAGATAGTTAATAATGTGGAAAAGCAATCAGACTATGCTTTTGTGGTGAATGGAGACTCATTGCAAAATAGACTGGATGTTTGCCTGGGTGGAGTAAACCTAAAGATGCTCATAGGCTCTGGTGCAACCGGCAATATAATTGATGAGAAAACCTGGGGGAAACTGAAGTCAGAACACATAAAATGCCATTCCTATGTCCTAGAGGCAGAGAGAACATTGTATGCTTATTCGTTTAGTCAGCCATTACCAGTAAAAGGCTCTTACAAGTGTGAAACTTAGATCGGAGATTCCAATGAATATGCTGAGTTTATTGTCATCAAAGGAAATGGTGAGCCACTACTGGGAAAGGATACAGCAGCGAAGCTTGGAGTATTGAGAATTGGCACAGACGTCGTAGCAGTAGCAGATCTGAAATAGTCATTACAGGCACAGTACCCAGATGTGTTCCAGAGTGTGGGAAAACTAAAAACCAAGCAAGTCAGTCTTTACATCAGTCCTGACATTCAGCCTGTAGTACAGCCCTTAAGTTGGACAGCTTTTAACATGTAGAGAGAGAGAAAAGCTGTTAGACATGGATGGACATCATTGAAACAGTGAATGGTCCTACTCCGTAGGCTAATCCAGTAGTAATTGTGCCAAAAGTCAACTCCGAAATTTGACTTTGTCTTGATATGTGGCAAGCAAACCGTGCTATCATCAGGAAGCAATACCCCATACCTACAGTGGATGAAATCCTGTAAGGCATGAATGTGTCTGTGGTGTTCAGCAAACTGGATCTTAAATGGGGTTACCACCAGCTGGAGTTGACACCACCATCACAACATTTGCCGTCCACAACGGAGTCTACAAATATTAACGGTTGATCTTCGGAGTGTCTTCAGCCAGCGTGCAACATCAACACAAAATATCCCCTGCACTAGCTGGTAGAGGGAGTTCAGAAAATTTCAGATGATTTCATCGTGCACCAGACCAGGAGACACATGACCAATGACTACATGCTGTCATGAAACGTCTGCATGGGTGTGGACTTACCTTGAATCACGCAAAATGTGAATTTAACACGGATTGCTTGATCTTCATGGGGCTTTCGCTGAACAGTAAAGGCAGTGGACCTACGGAAGAGAGTTAGAGCAATAGTGGCAGCCAGAGAGCAAGAAAATGTCTCAGAAGTGAGAAGCTTTTTAGGTCTTGTTTTCTATAGCAGCAGATTCATTCCGCAATTTGCAACTCTGGCAGAACCTTTGAGATGCCTAACCAGAAAAGACACTAAATTTACCTTTGGTCCACAGAAAAGAAGCGCATTCACTGAGCTCAAAGATGGACTGGTGAAAGCTGGAACTCTAACATTCTTTGATAAAGATGCGCCAACACAAGTAATTTCAAATGCAAGCCCAGTGGGAATAGGCGCTGTGCTCGTACAACGCCAGCAGGGGGAGATGGTTTCTATGTGTTATGTGAGCAGAAGCTTGAGCGATTGTGGAAGACGATATTCTGAAACTGAGAGACTCTAGCTCTGATGTGGGCCTGTGAAAGACTTCACCCAAACATGTATTGTAATGTCCGTAGACGCCTTGTCTTACTGACATAAGAATAATTCAAGAACGAGCCGACTTCGTAGGTTCTTAACTGTGTAGCTTTTACTAGCGTTCATCCGACATACAACCTTCATAACATGCCCGTCTCACTTCCTGTATACGTCACACGCACTGCACGTACACCCGTGAGTAGGTCAAGTTAAACACGTGACCTTTCATTCATTACATCTCCCCCTCTAAGATGATTTTCTAACCTGTATATCACCCCCCTTTTCACAAAAAAATAAAAAATCCCCCACAGTACACAAGTCCATACGCCTCACAAATCCAGCCGGATTGCAGGCTTGCTCACCCTGCCAGAGCGAGTAACATATGGTGTGGAAGTTGGCATTTCTGCTGCTCGGGACTCATCCGTGTTTCCACTCTCCCCTGGAGTGACATGGTCAGGATCCCTGCTGACAAAGGTGAGTGTTTTAGGTGTGGCCAACAGGTGGCGCCTGTTCCTTCTGTAATGTTCACCTTGAGCTGTCTCCACTATGTAGGATCTGGGAGTGGAGCTCTGACTGTGAACAACTGCTGGCATTGTCCATGTTTTCTGTCCATCAAGTTTGGTGAGTACTGCGTCACCCGAGTTCAGTGGGCGCAGTGTCTGCACGCCGTTCCTGCGGTCGTAGTAGAAAGCCTGCCTCGATTTGGCTGCGGCGTCAGCGGTTTTGATCAGTTCCTCTTTAGGCCAGGCCGGTTTCAGGTTATGCTGCAATGTGGGTAAGGTGGTTCTGAGTCTCCTACCCATGAGCAATTCCGCTGGACTGGCTCCAGTGGAAGAAGAGGGTGTAGCTCTGTATGTCAACAGGGCGAGGAGAGGGTCTTCCTGCCTTAATATGCTTTTGGCTATCTGAACAGCCCTCTCTGCCTGTCCATTACTCTGGGGGTAGTGTGGGCTTGAAGTCACATGGATGAAATCATAATCCTCACTGAACCTCCTCATCTCTTCTGAAACTAGCTGTGGCCCATTATCACTAACTACAATTTCAGGGATACCAAAACGTGCAAATGTAGCCTTCAGCCTAGCTACAACCTGACTGCTAGTAGTTGTTGGTAGATTTAGGATCTCCAAAAACCTGGAATAATAGTCAGACACTACCAGGTAGTTTTGCTTTTTGTACTCACACAGGTCTATGCCAACTTTCTGCCATGGTCTGGATGGGAGCTCACTTGACATTAAAGGCTCTTTTCTCTGTGTGTTCTTGTGTTCTCTGCAGAATTGACATTGCTGTATCTTTGTTGTAATGTGCTCTGTCATTTTGGGCCACCACACTGACTGGCTAGCTCTCTCTCTGCACTTAACTATCCCCTGGTGCCCGTCGTGTATTCTGTCTAAGATCACCTCCCTCATCTCTGTGGGAATGACGATACGACTGCCTCTGATGACTAAACCATCTACCTCAGATAACTCCCCTCTCACCTGATAAAAGTCTCTGACTGTCTCCGGCACTTTATCAACATACTCAGGCCAGCCGTGTCTGATGAAGCCCAACACTGTCTGGAGCTGCAGATCCCCATCCGTGCTCTGTTTTATCTCCTGCATCCTTTGAGGTGTGGCAGGCACCTGGCACACGATGGCATCAATGTGCGCTGCAACATCATCATGAGAAGCACCATCTCCGTAGCGCTGCTCTGGGCCTCTGGAGAGTGCATCAGCCACAGCTAAAGTTTTGCCTGGTGCGTATTCAGCCACTGCATTGAAACGCATCAGCCTCATTAACAGTCTCTGGCACCTAATGGGCACATTATCCAAGTCTTTGCTGTTCATGAGAGGCACTAGTGGTTTATGATCGGTGACAAGTCTGAAATTGTCAAGCCCAAACAAGTACTTCTCGAACCTTTCACATGCCCAGACGCTGGCTAAGCACTCTTTCTCGATCTGTGCGTACCTTGTCTCTGCGTCACTCAGCCGTCGGGAGCAGTAGGCCACGGGCTTCCAGTGTTCCCCGTGCTGCTGGAGCAGAACGCCTCCCAGCCCGTAGCTGCTGGCATCTGCTGACACCACCGTAGCCTTAGTGACGTCATAAAAGGTGAGTACCGGGGCGGTGGCGAGTGCTGCTTTAAGGTCTTGGAATGCTGTGTTCTGTGCAGGTCCCCACAGCCACTCTGTCGTTGCTTTAAGCAATCCATAAAGCGGCTGACCTACAGTGGACAGCTCTGGGACGTATTTTGCCAAATAGTTCACCATCCCGAGGAACCTCTTGAGTTCCGTCACGTTCTGGGGCTGAGGAAAGTTCTCTATTCCGGCCACTTTGTCCGGGTCAGGTCTGATGCCTGCCTCGTCGATGATGTGACCAAGGAAGCGGACTTGTTTCTGTTTGAACTTGCATTTCGCTTGGTTCAGTTTGAGACCTGCTGTTTCAATGACCCCCAGCGCCTCTGCTAGGCGCCGGTCATGGATTTCCTCAGTCTCTCCATGTATAAGGATGTCATCCATGTACACCTCTGTGCCCTCTAGCCCGGTCAGAGTTTCCGCCATCTTTCTCTGGAAAATCTCTGGAGCACTCGTTATACCAAATGGAAGGCGGCAGAAAGCATACCTCCCAAATGAGGTGATGAAAGTGGTGAGCCCCCTGCTGTCTTCATGCAAGGGGATCTGGTAAAACCCACTTGCTGCATCCAACGTTGTGAAGAACTTTGACCCTGCGAGCCTTGGCATTATTTCCTCCATAGTGGGCAGCACGTATTTCTCACGTTTCACCGCTCGATTCAGCCTCCTGAGGTCAGCGCAGCAGCGAACCTCTTTCTTGTTCGGTTTCAGCACCGGCACCATAGCGGTGCACCATTCTGTGGGCTGAGTCACTTTTTCAATAATGCCCTCATTTTCCATGCGCTGCAGTTCTTTCTTAACCAGTGGTACAAGTGGCAGCGGTATCCGTCTGGCTGTATGCACCGCGTATGGCTGGGCACCCTCCACCAGAGCTATTTTCACTGGGTCTGTTTTCAGCAGTCCACTTGAACCGAAAACTCCACTGACCTCATTCATCCGCTTCACTAGACCCATCTCCACTGCCTCTGGACGACTCAGCAGACAGCTGCCTCTCCCCTTGATCACATACACTGGAAAGGAGTATTGTTTCTCCTTGTAGTTGGTTGTGGCTTGAAACTGTCCTATGCAGCTGATGTTTCCACCTGGGCTTATGAAGCATGTGTCAGGAGGTCCCAGTTTTATGTTTGGCTTCAGCTTTTTAAATGTCCCTTGGTTGATAACAGTAGCGTCAGCCCCCGTGTCAATTTTAAAGGTTATTGGTACATCACTTATTGTTAAACTAACAGTCCAATCTTCCTGACTGCTCTCTTTGCCAACTTCTCCCAGAAAGTACAGCTGTTTAACCTCTTCAGTGACTTCTCTCACCGCTTTAGAGTGACATACACGCTCCCAATGTCCCTTTTTATGACACTTGTTGCACTTACTGTTCGTTGCAGGACACTTCCGCTCATCGGTGTGCTGCGTCTGGCCGCACCTCCCGCATTCATCTACTTTGTTGGTTGCAGGTCTGCTGCCACCATGACGCTGTCCGCCCTTTTTGTTTTGGCGTTCGTCCCGCCATCGGACAACATTGACGTTAGCCAGCTGGGCCTCTGGTTGGTTAGCTTGGAGGCTGAGCTGCTTTGTTATTGCCTCCGCCTGGCGCACTTGTTCAATGACTTTCACCAGAGTAAGGTCCGCTGTGAGCTGGAACTGACGGGAGAGCACCTTATCTTTTATGCCCACTACCAGACGATCTCTGATATGTTCATCCCTCTTGTCCCCAAACTCACAGTGTTCAGACAGCTCATACAATGTCCGGATGTACATCTCCGCTGTCTCTCCTGGCTGCTGGCTACGTTGATAGAAGCACGCCCTCTCATGTATGATGTTACGGCGGGGAATAAAGTAGTCGTCGAACCTTTTCAGTACGATATCATAGTCCACTTTATCACCCTCCGCCGCGAAGTCAAACGAGCTGAATATCTTTTCAGCCTCGCTGCCCATTGCATAAATCAGCGAACTCACTTGAATCTCCCCGTCGTCTTTATCCAGCTTTGTCGCGAGCCTGAAGCGCGAAAACCGTTGTTTCCACTCCGGCCATTCAACGGGGCAGTCAAACTTGAATTCACTCGGCGGATTAAACTTCGGCATGACCGCTCGTGTTCCGATACACAGACTATTCTGACACCATGTAATGTCCGCAGACGCCTTGTCTTACTGACATAAGAATAATTCAAGAACGAGCCGACTTCGTAGGTTCTTAACTGTGTAGCTTTTACTAGCGTTCATCCGACATACAACCTTCATAGCATGCCCGTCTCACTTCCTGTATACGTCACACGCACTGCACGTACACCCGTGAGTAGGTCAAGTTAAACACGTGACCTTTCATTCATTACATGTATGGCGGACAGTTCGATCTGGTCACTGACCACATGCCTTTGGAGTCAATATACAGCCCACGATCCAAACCCTGTGCCCGCATAGAAAGATGGGTCTTGCGTTTACAGCCGTATGACTTTAAAGTTGTTCATGTGCCCGGAAAAGTGAACATCGCTGACCCATTGTCACGCCTATTGGGGAAGACGACTATGAAAGAACAGCATGCACACGGATCAGATGAACACGTGTGATTCGTGAGTGCCACCCCCAAAGCTTTGACTACAAGGGAGTTGGAGGAAGCGTCAAAGACTGATCCAGAGGTTATCAAGGTAAGAAAAGCTATAGAGACTGGACATTTTGAAAAATGTATGGCATACGCACACGGAACTAATGGATTGTGTGTAGTTGGCTACATTATCCTTACAAGCCAAGAGTGCTCATAGTCGCGCATGAGGGACAATTAGAGATTTTAGGAGCCAAACAACATCTGAGACGCAAAGTATGGTGTCCAGGCATGGATAGGACCGCAGAAAGACGCTGCAGAGTGATATGTCAGTGTACAGAGGAATAACACAACTGGGACAAGCCCAGCAGAACTCTTATTCAAGAGGAAGATGAGAGGCAAGCTACCAGAAATCACATCTGCACACATGGATTTGGATGTATGTGACAAAGATGCGGAACAGAAAGGGAAACAAAAGCTCAGGAATCAGGAACAATTTATTGTCATTTCAATCATGTACTTGCGTACACAAAAGAAACGACATTTTGTTTCTCCCAGCCCACAGCAGTGCTACACAAAAGATAAAAACACATATTCAAAATTTCCCAAAATGACACCACCAAAAACATACAAAAACAGAGAGAACAAAGCAAACAAACTGTTAGCAACACAGTCCGTTCAATGCAACACAGTCTAAAAAATTTCGCTGGCCAGAGAACTAACGCCATGACTGTTAGAACTGCCGGTCTGCATGGGCTAGCAGCTAGCTAAGCCTGCCCTGCTTCTGTGTCCTGTCAGACCGCCCTCGGTGTTTCATCTCTGGGCCCAGCTCCGGGCAGGGCCGTGGTCCCTGGGCCCACAGGACGCAGCAGACCAAGCTCTCTCAGCCGATCCAACGCCAGCTCTCCCGGCCATTAAACGAAAAAAATAAAAATAAAAATCGACGATCAAAATAAAAACTAAACACAATGACACGCAGATGTAGACGTGGACAAAGACACTGCATAGTCGGTACCGGTGGAAGGTGGCAGCTCATCAGCATACAGTGAAACATCAGAACAGCCGAAACACAACCTGTGTGAAGAAGTACATCACAGAGGGAACAGGAGACCAACACTGGGCAGAGAATTGGAAGATGGGAATGCCGGCTTGAACCCAGGGCAACAATCAGCTATGGACTGTTCTAGATATCCTGCCACACAAGCTGAACACAGCAGTTATGCACACCTGAGTCTACAAATCAAGGTCCTTAGCAAATACTATTGGTTGACTTATAGAATCAGGTCTGTAACTGCTTAGTTGGAACAAAGACCTGCACCCACATCGGCCCTATCTGGATCATGTTGCCCACCCTTGGACGTTTGGGCGTTTTGAAATGGTACTGGGAGCTTGAGATATTCTTGTCTACTCCATGTGCGCTAAACCTGAAATATAGGGCTACTAATAGTCATTGATTTAGAGGTGTTCTGACATGCCGCTCCTTAAGGGGCGCACTATGCAACTCGCTAGGGTATAGTGCTGAACGTAGTCGTCATCTTTTCTTTGTTTCCTTTTCATGATCTCACCTGAAAATGTGCTCTTGAACCATCGTCGGAATTTCATTATACATAGCCTCAGAAAGTTACAAAGTTTAGAGTATTGACATTTTTTTGATTCTGAAGTGTTATGTTTAAACAGAATCTCATTTGTGAACTTCGAGTTTTAAGTATTTGGAATTCCGGTGAGTAAAGCACGTTTTTGTGCTAGCTTATTGCTAACCACTGAAGGGAAATACTCTTAATAAAACCAGTCGGACTTATATGAATGTCTAATGTTTGAATAGCCTGTACTTTGGTACGTATTGTGTCATAGTTATGAGAATATTAATGTTTAGAACTCACTTTGGTGCGTACTGTATCATTGTGTCATGTTGAATGTTTTAGAAGATCGCTCACGCCAATAGTTAGCTAGTGTCAAGCGCTAGCTTAGTCAGTGAAGCATTGGAGAATTGTGTAGCATTAAAGATGCGTAGCACTTATCCTGTTGAAGTTAAAGCCATTCGGTTTAAGTGGTTAGCGCACTTAAATGATTTGTATTGAGGCTTCACTGTGATTGCACTGATTTTGTGTAACATAATAAAATATGTTTAGTGATTAAGTAATGCTATTGCATCCATATACATGTTAATGGAAAGCATATTGTAAGATGTTCTGAATGAGAAGACGTTAATGAGATCTCATGTTAGAAACAGATATAGAATGGAATACTTACTGTTCTGCACTATTTGTGTATATTGGTTTTTTTTTAACTACCAGATAGAATTTGGAAGATTGCGATGGCGAGCCCAGCCCAGTGAAACTGGACGATCATAGAAGCAGTGGCCTACCGTAGGATCTGTCCCAGGAAACGTCTGACAAGCCTGAATCATTCATCCAGACACCAGATAAGAACCCATACACACTAGCTTATTTCCTCTACCAGGGTAGAAATAGTCATTGTTGAAGTTTATCCGATACACTCACGGATCTGGAACTGAACTCTTGGACCAACACATACACTCAAGGACAAGGAACTGAACTTTTCTTTCATCTCAAACTGCTAACACTCATTGAGCGTTGTGATTTGAATGAGGTTTTCTTTGGTTTATTATTTTATTTATCTTAAAGAGCTCTATGTTGTTTTATTTCAATTCTTTATGCATAAGTCAGAACTGTATATTTTGCTGTTGTGAGGCAATAAAATTGTCAACTGTTCAACTACACATCAACTCCTCTCGTGAGTTAGTCAAGGCAAACCCCTCACCGAACCTAGTTAGATGTTAGCACCTTTACCGCTACCCCTAGTTTGCACCGGAGGCGCTACAGATGACTGATAGTAGGTAGATTTCTGTTTCAGTTTTGCGCAAAATGGAAGCAATTAAAAAAAAAAAAGGTCAACAAAACAGTTGCAAATGGTCTGTGTTTCCATTGCGTAATGTTATGGGATTAAAGCTGGGTTTTCTCCCCTCACGATACGGCAACGGATCTCCACAACCTGATAAGTGTTGGCACAGTGATTCCGATTGCATGCACCACAACAGCGTGGTACTGTTTAATCGAAGGCGACGAGGGCATGTGATTCCTGCAATGACGGAAAGGCAAATCCCTTATACCTGGCAGTGGCCACATCAGGGATTTATGGGAGGTCATTGTCCACAATGATTATACAGAGGTCCATTGGATCTAAAACTTCATAATGACGTGCTTAACATTTGATGAGTTATGCAACGCAGTAGCACCCTTCCTGGCGCCTGCCATATCATGCCCAAGGGAGCCAGTTCCAATTGAGAAGCGCACAGCCATTGCTCTTTATAAACTGTCTACCTTGCAATGTGATGCAAAAAACATGTTTCCATTTCAATTTTGCGAAATATTGCTTAGTTGAATCATCTGAAAAACCACCTCATGCAAACATATAAGCTTTTTTGCGATATTTGAGCTTTTTTTTTTAAATTCACATGTTTCTATTACTAGGTAGCAATTTCGAATGGCGCATTAAGTAGGTTAATGGAAACTTGCCTAGTGATGACTTTACTGTCCAAGGTGGTTGGACAGTGTGTCATACAAACTTAGTATATTTGAAGCATGCAGAGAACACACTGCTGAGAGATAAACAGCACAACCAGTCAGTTTGCTGTGGTATCAGGGTGGGCTGGGCACAATCCAACCTTTGTATAACAGAATGGGTAGATTATGGCAATACGATTAAGAGGTCTAGGGCATTTAATTGCCTATTGGGCCATTCATATTTATTGTTGTGTTCTTTAAATGGAAGAATCCAGCAAGTGGTGTATGGACTTATGTGTTCCTTTGCAATAGCATGGAAGTGGGTGTTCGCCAAGCATTATACAGTGGAAACAATTCATGCATTGGCTACGTTTGCACGTAACCAAATCACGTTTGCAGCGGCCTCACCCAGTACCAGTGTGGGAAGATGGAAGCGTGAACTTAAGTTTGTGGGGGCCTCACCCAGTGCCATCCATGCTGTGTCTTTGTCCGTGTCTGCTTCTAAGTTTCTGTCCTTGTTTGATGGCTGGGAGAGCTGGCACTGGATCGGCTGGGGGAGCCTGGTCTGCTGCATCCTGTGGGCCCGGGGACCACGGCCCTTCCTGGAGCTGTGCATGAAGAGGAAACACTGAGGGTGGTCTGACAGAATGCGGAAGCGGGGCAGGCTAAGCTAACTGCCAGCCCATGCAGACCGACAGTTCCGACAGTCATCCTGGCTGGTGTTTGCTCTCTTGGACAGTGATTTTTTTTTTAATATGTCGGATATATGTTTTTGTAGTTGTTGTAGTTTTTTTGTAGTTTGGATATATGTGTTCTTGTAGGTTTTGGGTATGTGTTGTTGTCTTTGTGTTGCACGGCGGGAAATGATATTTCGCTACATTTCATGTACGCAAGTACATGAAATGAAATGACAAATAAATGGTCCTGATTATGAGTCACGTTGACATGAAGACTGGACTGCCTACATACACGGAAGCAGATAGACTTATTTTTGTTTGATGGTGTTTTGTTTGCTTAGTGGTTTATCTATGTTGAATGTAGTGTATTGAGTCATCCGCGAAGTGGTAATGACAGATGCAAGATTCCCTTGGCTAGAGTCTAGTAGGGGAAAATTACACTTGAGTAATAGATTGTTTCTGTACAAACGAGTCTGTGATTAAATATTGAACTGTGTAGTGACATTGAAAGGGAGTAATCACAACTGTGAGGATCATGATAGGAGACAAGTGGCGTTCATGTTAAAATCAGATGTAATTCATGGAAAACAAGCTGAGTGCTGAATAGGCAATAATCCACAGCTTGTGTAAACCCAATAACGCCGAATTTGGCCACACTCTTGTTCCTCTGTCCTATTTATAGATTAGCTATAAGCTAACGACTGAAGATGAATGACCCAGTGAAATTTAACTTGTATTGTCTGACACTCTTATCTTCTTTGTTGCTCTTTTTCATTTAGACAAGATTTGCACTTTCAGCCTGCCCTGCCATAGGATGCATCTCAATCTGGGATGTTTTTTTCTCTTCTTTTTGCTGTGGGCCCAGTCATCCTATTGATCCACCACTCTACCTCTCCAAGTGGAGTTTATGCACTAAATTTAGTCCAGCGCTAAGTGCCCTCATTAATTATAGATCCATCCCCATGGGTGGAGGGAGCACCATTGATTGATCGCAGAGAACGAGGGGGAGAGAAAGAGGGTGGGGGGTGAACACCAAGTCTAATATAGTGAAACAACGCTGTGTAGTCGTTTGAGTCTCTCGTCTCTAAAACCATAATTCTACTTCGAGGGTGTGCACAACAGCAGATTAGCTCCATGTACACATACACACACACACTCACACTCACACTCACACACACACACACACACACACACACACACACACACACACACACACACACACACAGAGAGTATCGCTCAGGGAATAAAAATGAGTTTCTTTATATAACACCTTTCTTAACAAAAGGCTTTACAACAAAATGCTTTAGAATTTTTTTTTAAGAAAGTGAAAAGACCCATGTTAACAAATAAGGGAAAAAAACCAAAAGACAAAAACAAAACACCAATACCAATAAAAGATAAACTAAAGATGAGTTAAAATAAAACAAAACAAAGTGGGAAAGTAGTAATGAAGTCAAGATGAAAGACAGGAGCTCCAAAACAATGCATAAACGGTAAAGAAGAGACTCACACTACAATTTAGACATTTAAAAATGCTTTTTTGTGAAAGAGGTCTTTAAAACAGAGATGTAAAAGAAGACACAGAAGTTCTTCAGAGAGGCTATTTCAAAGTCCAAAGAAAAGAAAAAACACTTTCTCCCCTTCTTTCTGCCATGAATATCAGTCAATACTCTCATGCTGGGATACCAACCCCTGCTATATATGCTGTGAATCTGGCATGAATATAAAAACAGTCAGATGAGATGGGAAGTGAAAAGAAATCTGTGCAATGCCACAAGAGTGAGATTATTGTTTAGCGCTGCATGAAAACATGACTTGTTTTTAATATACATCAGGCAAACAAATGGGTTGCAGCTCTACACATAAAAGATGGTTGTTTCTATAGCAGCAAACATGAGGCGTCTGGGTGGCATGGCGGTCTATTCCGTTGCCTACCAACACGGGGATCAGCAGTTCGAATCCCCGTGTTACCTCCAGCTTGGTCGGGTGTCCCTACAGACACAATTGGCCATGTCTGCGGGTGGGAAGCCGGATGTGGGTATGTGTCCTGGTCACTGCATTAGCGCCTCCTCTGGGCGGTCGGGACGTCTGTTTGGGGGGAGGGGGAACTCGTGGGAATATTGTGATCCTCCCACATGCTACGTCCCCCTGGCGAAACTCCTCACTGTCAGGTGAGAAGAAACAGCTGGCGACTCCACATGTATCAGAGGAGGCATGTGGTGGTCTGCAGCCCTCTCCAGATTGGCAGAGGGGGTGGAGCAGCAACCGGGAAGGCTCGGAAGAGTGGGGTAATTGGCTGGATACAATTGGGGAGAAAAAGAGGGAAATTAAAAAAAACAAACAAACATATTTCACGTAAATCTTTTCACCATCGATCATCATACATACATAGAGAGGGCCAGCAGTGTTGGGAATGAATCGGCACCTCTGCAGGACACTTTGGTTGACCTGTTAACGGGCCCACCATGAGGAGTAAATATCATTAAGTTTTTATACACAATAATTTTTACCGCACAATAAGTGTGGCGTCAAATGCATATAGACATACAAAGAGATAATATCAACTTGAGTCATTCCAAGTACATCAGGATCCATTTGCTTTTTCTTCTATAACACAAGAAATGGGACTTTAAGATTGCACTTGTCAATTGCTGTCATTGAAATATGTTGAAAATGGCAAGTAGTTGTCATCCTTCTCTTACAAATCTGTATATCCCCTGGAGCTGAATGAGCCGGCAGTCTGGCCAACAAAAAAGCTTCTGTTTTCTATGTGCCCAAGTATATAATGGTGTTCACCCATCATAATGCTTCTGTTTTCATCTTTAAAAAAAATGTTATATCAGCAAGTTTTACTGCCATGATAGCACATGTTGTAGGTATGACAGCAGTGGAGGAAAGAGTCAGGTGGGACTAGTGTCATGAACTTGCAGAAACAGTGACATTGAACTATGCTAAGATAGGTAATGCAAGTGATTTTTCAAGGCTTTTATAGCACTTTCAAAGCCTGCAAGAATCCAGCTCAATAGAAGAAAAAAAAACATAATCTTGGCATCAGCAAAAGCAAAATGGTCTAATGATACCAACGGACATAGCTGGAGGCAGTCTTTTTACATCTTAACACCCATTGTGTTGAAAGGGACATCAAAATGACAAACACACTTCATAGGTCTATGGGGAACAGACTAGGAGACACTTTCCCCTGCAATAAGAAAAGGAGAACCATGTGTTGAACCAAGAATTTATCTTGTTTTTCTCATTTTCTATCACTTGTGGACAAGTTTTTCTCACGTTTCCTATTACAAACACTTGCCCTTCCATATTTCCTGTGTCCTGCAAACTCTTCCCATTAATAAACACCAACCCGGTTGTAAGGTTCATGCTAGCTAGCCACTCACAGCATGCTAACATTAAAGGTACAATCCTTAGTAGCGTGCACCACCATGGCTATGTGGAGTACTGTGACATATCTCGCCATTGGATCAAAGCCAAAGGAGTTTCCAAAGGAAGTGAAAGCGGTGCGGTATTGGCTGGTTTTTCCTCATAAAGCAGACAACGTTTGCTAAGTCTGGCCAAACTAGGTGGGGTGGACAGCCACTGTGGACATCCACTGCAGATGATATCTTTAATCTCAACACTGGACATGCAGATGCTGGTACAATTGTGAACATTAGCTGATTAGTTGCTGTTGTACAGCTTAATTTTTCTTTTGGGCCATTCATTAGACTGTAGCCTAAAACTTCTCGTTTGACGCCAGTTTAATGTCCACCTGAATATTATTCTCTCAGATGCTAGCCAAACCACGCAACAATGGTAAGAGACACAGTAATTACAGGTGGAAAAGCTAGTCGTCAGAAGCGATGTTGTTTGAAGCTCTTTTTTCACTACAGATTAGAGCTGCCAGCCTGGCCATGGGAAGCAGACATAATGATAGGTCTCCCAGCCGACACAGAACCACACGGAGCATGGTTCATCACAGAAAGTA
This sequence comes from Lampris incognitus, assembly GCF_029633865.1. Taxonomy (NCBI): domain Eukaryota; kingdom Metazoa; phylum Chordata; class Actinopteri; order Lampriformes; family Lampridae; genus Lampris; species Lampris incognitus. Next base: position 132,555,076 of record NC_079211.1, on the reverse strand, counting down.
GCCCTACAGGGGAATTATGTGGAAAGGAGTTGGCACCGCAGCACTAGATTATCCAGCAGACTGCCTCTTGGGTTGTGTTGACAATAAGTAAGCCTTGAATTTACTCTGCCAGTCAATAAATCCCCCTCACCAAACCCCTGAGAATAGATGCATCAATAGACATGCTCTTTTCCCTATATGTTACACTTGTTTCATGCAAGATAGATAGATAGATAGATAGATAGATAGATAGATACATAGATAGTACATACATATGTGCATATATATGTGTGTAATTGTAGAAGTGTGTGTTCATGTATGAGATGGATAGATATGTGCATACATACATACATACATACATACATACATACATACATACATACATACATACATACATACATACATGCATACTTACATGCATATATGCATAGACATACAAGCACACGCAGACCAGAGAATTCTTCGTCCATGAATGTTGGTTTGCCTTTCAAATCACTCTGATTCACATGGAACTCAGACACACAAGTAGACGCACACCTGTCATGTGTGTATACTGGTGGTGTCAATGTGTTGGAGGAGGCACTCAGATCAAAGTTTCAAACCAGTCTACGTGTAGCACAGCGGGAGTTGAGGGATGTTTGTGGTTCTTAATCAGCCACATGTGCAAAAAAACCCCCCAAAAAAAACAAACATCGGCTTCGTTTCATGTCCTCTCTGCGGCTGGACGTAATACGGCACGAGCAGCGGTGCCATATTAATGAGCTGCGTTGTCAGGATTATCAATCAAAGGGATTCCCAGACAGCAGCGTCCTCTGCACATCTTGCAGGGAGCCACATGCTCATGAGTGCCAATCGGTTTGAAATAGTGCGGGCTGTATAGGCGTAGGCCTCGACTTGAGACAGTAAAGCAATTTATAGCGGCGTGGACGTTCGGCTCTAATGATGTGGGCTGCTCAAGTTCCAGCTGGATTTCTGTCTCTCAGTGTGAAAGACATCCGCGAGCGCAGTCCTTGACCCCGTCGAGCCAAAACGCCTTGCTTATCTGCAGTTTACCGATATCTCTGGTCCGCCAATTTCAGTTCCTTTGAAAAGAGATTTTCCAAAAGAGGAGAGGATAATGCAGCACAATTTAGCTGGAGCGACGTTAGACTTTGAATCACACATCAAAGTGGGACCTGGCTGAGTGCAGCATGATGTCTGTGGGGGAATTTCACGTCTTAATGTGGGAGGACAGGGGAATGCCTGCCCGGGAGAGAGCCGCCCCGGCCGAATGAGAGGCAGACAGGCAGTTTTATCAGCGACACCGCTCTTGTCAGGGGCTGTTTGCAGCAACACCTTGACTTTCAAGACAAAGGGGAAAAAAATCCTAAACCTTACCGAGTTTTTAAAGCCATACTATTCACACCATTATGTCAACCAAGGTTAAGAGAAAATGTTCCCATTGTAGGTCTGTTTTTTCTTCTCCTTAGCACTGCCGTTGAGAGAAAAGTACCAAAGAGACACAGGTTCTTCTGCTGCGTCCGTTTGTCAGCTGCCCTGAATGACGGTGAACAAAACAGTGAATAAAACTAGAGCAACACGGCTGACATGTGATGAGTGTCATCTCCAGGTGTGTATCATTTTAAACTGCATCATAGGAGGCATGCCAAAAAATAAAAATATATATTAACAAGTTAAGAAACTGCAATTAAACCGAGACCGATCTTAACACCTCCGCAAACATGGCAGCTCTTCATAATTGCAAATTCAATAAAATCAAAATGGAACAAAAACAGAAAATGTGTAACAGTACAATACAAATTAAATTTAAAAGCTAGTTAAAATGTTTATAGAAGTAATTAATACAGGTCGGCTAATGAACTAACACATTTGTCCCTGGAGGGTTCTGAGTTTACAGCCTCAGCAGCAGCAGAGCAGTAGGGCTCACTGGTCTTGTAAACTGGCTCTGTTGTAGTGTCAGCCCTGTTCCCTGTATCAGGTTGCTTTTCAGTGGCACCACCTCCCTAATCCCCGCCTGTCATTCCACTGCATTCACAGTTCTGCGCCTCCCCTACCCCTCCCTCCACTTCCCCTCCTCTCCCTTCCATCAGCGCCCGCTGCTCAGTCCTACCGACAGACTTCTCTTGAAAGCTCCCCGTCAGGTCTCTCTTGCTCCGGCTGTCACGCCCCTCCCATCTCGCCTCCAATTTGCTGTGCAACCCCCCCCCGCCTTTCCCTCTTACCTTCTAAGTCCACTTCCATCCCTCCCTTAATGCCCCACCACACACACACACGCACACATTTGCCCAGTCTCTCTCTCTCTTGTTCTCTTTCTCCCTCTGTCTCTGTCTATCAGTGATATGTTAATGCACAGCGGCATTCCTGCATTAGCTCAGCTGCCATGACAACTCCTGGGCTTTCTCATGTGGAAACGTGGGACAGGATGGGATGGAGGGGGGGAGGAGGAGGAGGAGGAGGAAGAGGGGGGTGGGGGTGGACTTCCACTATTCAGCCAACACACATGAAGGGCATTGGGTTATGATGGCTGGTATTTTCTTTGCATGAGTGAACCATGTAATCTGCTATCTGCTATCATCGTATCATCCCATTGAGCTTGCAGCGGCAGTGCAGCGAGGGGTTAAACTCGAAGGGAGGAAGCTGATTGATATTAAATGTTGTACGCATGTTTAGTGATATTTACAATCTTCCGGTCTGTGAATTCACTGTGCTTGCACCATATGTGTTGGTATTTGTTGAAATCCCCCCCCCCCTTCACACAGCGCCAAGGCTTCAAAATAATTGATTGAACAGGACATAATCATTTAAAGTATAATTAAATTACTTGTAGCTTCCTTAATTGTCTTGAAGCAATTAATAATTAAATACATACTTCAATATGTAGGCGTCTTCCCCGACACATTGTGTTCCCCTCTCCTACGTGTAATGCTGTAAGCTGTCAAGGCAAACGTCTGCACACCGATTACACTCGGGGATTTAAGTGATTGTGAGGTTGTGAATTATGATGTAGTAAAGTGTGTATGGCTTGTTTCATTAGAAAAAAAACAGTCTGAGCTATCTTATCCTTTTTACAAGACAAGCTGTCAGCCTGCTGTGGCTTTGCTTAGCATCTTGGTGATTTATTGAATTAAATACTTCTGGTTTTTTTTGGCTTTGTTATAACGACTGATAGATAATGCTACAGGTATCGGATGAACTTGCAAAAACACCTAATTTTTCCACATGCAGGTGATTTTTCTCGACAGCAAAATAAACTGAAACTACTGATGATAATAATGATAATTTGTATTTATATTGCATCAGCGTGTATAGTGTTTCTGTAGATTACCAGGTGAACACTGCATAGTCTCTTTGCGTCGATACCAGAAATATTTGATGAATGCTGAACGAATCCATGTATCTCGTGCTATAGCTGGCCGAGCTGTTCCATTAGTTATTTAAGAGTTTCTGCAGTGTTGGCTGATGGCTGATTCAGTCAGTGTTGCTTTAGATAGCTCTGTCAGTATGGCAAGGTGACTGTGGCTGAAAACAGAATGGGATTGAACTTTGAACCTAAAGCTACTCAGCTGTGATAAAACGCTGACACAATAGACTTTCACACACCCCCAAGCATCTCTCGCTTTCCGTCTCTCTCTCTCTTTATTTGTATTGCTCGTTCTCTTGTTGTAACTTTCAATGGTCCAATTTGGGGTATTATCTGCGTATTTGCTATAAGACCCAGCTAATTAAATTACAGATCATAAATACACGACTGACTTGTAAAGCGGTGTGTATGTGTGTGTGTGTGTGTGTGTGTGTGTGTGTACGTCTCCCAAATTAACCTTATGCAATTGGAACGCTGCCTACACTTGCCTGCCAAAGACAGTAAATAGTGAATCTAACCCTTTTGTGTGTGTGTGTGTGTGTGTGTGTGTGTGTGGTGTGTGTGTGTGTGTGTACAGCTATATGAATAAGGCAAGCGGAGATGCTTGACAGGGCCATTCTCTGTGATTAACAGCAGTGCAGATGGTTTACAGCTGCCATTTACCGAGGGAATTAACTCTTAATATTTACAGTGAGGCCAGCTCTGAGCCCTATGCAGCTGCAGGCCACTCTGTGGTCTTCAATGCCAGCAATGAGTATGGTACCCCGGGGCTGTGGCAGGGCACAAATCACACCCTCCAGCCTCAGCGGTGAGTAATGAACCGGAGGTGTGTTTTTGGGCTAATGTATGTATAAGCAGCGGGAATGGCCACAGACCAGAGCAGACCGGCAAAGTCGACTTATTTTAATCATGTAATTCTCGGTATCCCGCTGTACACACTACTGAGCACCACTGATGCTGAAAAATAGCACCTTGTAGGCGTACCGTAGCCACAGTGGGCCCATTGTAAACAGGCAGCAGAAAGCATCAGCTCGGGATCCATTAAAACGCAGCCCCGTCGGCCGACTGACCTGCTTTTTGTTCACTATGAAAATGGAACGTGCATTTTAGCATGTCGCACCAAGGCATGTGCCCTCCCCGTCATCACCTCCCCCTCATCATCAGCGCAGGCGAAGGAAAATAACTCCTGATCCACTGCCACCGTCAGCTCCCTCTCCATCATTTCCACTTTACACGGCATAATTGTTCTGAAAAAGGGCATACACGTGTTAAGACTATTTGATATGAATGAGTACATTGAGACCCGGTTCCAACCTCCTGTCAGGTCCCCTAACCTCAGCCCCTTATACTGCTAAAGCTGTTAAATTCTTAAGTTCTGCAACCACTGAACCGTGAAGCCAAAGAATTATCGAGTGCAAGTCATCGTTCTCTGTCCCCGCTGGGAACTACATCGGTGGCTGCACCGGTCAGAGTAAATGATGACTTAAGCAAAACACAGGGCTTACACTATCGGAAGAGGGTGTTTGCACTGGTTCTGGTAGGCAGCTGAGCAGGGGGAGTTGGCATTATTCAAAGGAATGTGTCTGTTTAGTGTTGCAATTAGTTGTTCGTTACTGGTTACATGTTTAATGTAGCTCCGTTACCGCTGAACGGCTCAAATTCAAACAGCTGATTGCACACGTGATGCGTAGCGTGTGGTTTTAGAAATGGGGAAAGTGTTGTACCTGGACCATAAATCAGCTTTTTTAGCTGCTGTCTCCTCTCTGCAGGTGCAAGACCTCTCTGTAGTTAGAGTGCACTCCGGGCTCCTCTTTCTCAGCACAATGACTACTGGAGTTAGCTCTTCAAATTTAAAGGGCAGCATTTATCATCAGGGAATGGCTGTGTGTGTGTGTGTAAGTGTGCGTCTGTATTGCACACACTTAGCTCGTGTGCATGTGTGTGGATGCATAAGCTGCACACAAACAGTAATGAGTCAAAACCTTATAACCACTCACAGGTCAACTGAATAATGTTGATCATCTCCAAACAAGGGCACATATCAAGGTCTGGGTAGATTAGATGGTAAGTGAACAATCATTACTGTAGTCCACGGGTTGGATGTGGGACAAATGGGCAGGAGCAAAGACCTGAATGACTGTGACAAGGAACAAATTGTTATGGCCAGACGATTGGGTCAGAGCGTCTCTGAAATGGCAAGGCTTATGGGGTGCTCCTGGTCAACGGTGGTGAGTACCTACCGACAGTGGTCTGAGGATGGAAAAACCACAAACCGGCGACAGGGTGTTGGGCGTCCAAGGTTCATCAATGCACAAGAGCAACAAAGGCTATCCCGTTTGCTCTGAACTGACCAAAGGTCTACTGTGGCACAAGTCACAGAAAATTTTAATGATGGTTATGGGAGGAATGTGTTGCAACACAGTGCACTGCACCCTGTTGCATATGGGGGCTGCGTAGCTGCAGACCGGTCAGAGTGCTCATGATGACCCCTCCGTCGAAAGCACCTACAATGGGCACATGAGCGTCACAGTTGGGCCCTGGAGCAGTGGAAGAAGTTTGCCTGGTCTGATGAGCTCCATTTTCTTTTAGATTACTTGGATGGCTGTGTGTGTGTATGCGCCATTTACATGGGGAAGGGATGGCACCAGGATGCACTCTGGGAAGACGACAAGCCGGTGGAGGGAGTGTGATGCACTGGGCAATGTTCTGCTTGGAAACCCCGGACCTGGCCATTCATATGAACATAAATTTGACACATGCCACCTACCTAAACATCGTTGCAGACCATTTACACCCCTTCATGGCAATGGTATTCCCTGAGTGGCCTCTTTCAGCGGGATAATGTGCTGTGCAACACTGCACACATTGTTCGGGAATGGTTTGAGGAACATGATGGAGTGTTCAAAGTGTTGCCCTGGCCTCCAAATTCTCTGGATCTCAACCCCATGAGCATCTGGGGGATGTGCTGGACCAACAAGTCTGATCCATGGCTGCTCCACCTCGCAACTTATAGCACTTGAAGGATCTGCTGGTATTGTTTTGGTGCCAGATACCAGAGGACACCTTCAGGAGTCTTGTAGAGTCCATGTCTCGGTGGGTCGGTGCTGGTTTGGCGGCACACAGGACCAACAGCATATTAAGCAGGTGGTGATAATGTTTTGGCTCATCAGTGTAAGTGTGCCTGGGCTTGTGTTTGAAAGTCAGGATTCGTATTTTTGTGTGCCTCTATGCAAATGAATAGCTGTGTGCGTGCACGTGTGTGTGTACATTTGTTGCGCTCCTGTGAGTATACAAGCAATTTTTTCTTTGTGCATGAATGTACACGGGGGAGTTTACGTGCATGCCTCTTTTTGTCTGAGTGTGTGTGCATGAGTGTGCACTGCTGTAAAGGGCTAGTGGGTTGAAACAAAAGAGTAGGTGTGTCCCACAACATACAAGTGTTTTATCCATGACACTCGTCGCTTACGTACAACAGGCACAGCATAAACACAGAGACAGCCATTTTCCTCAGTTGTTTCACAAATGTACACACACACACAGTCTTGTCAAATCCACTTACATCCTGCACCTGGAAAGTCATTAAAATGAAATGATAACTTTACATATAAAATCAAGTCAAGTTAATTTATATAGTCCTAAATCAGTTGCAATCTCAAGGCGGCTTTATGTCCACACTTTGAAAAACAGGTAGACACAATGAACAGCAAACTGACAACCTCTTCTGTCTTTGGACTCTCAATTTAGGTGAAAAAAGTACCCACAAAATTTTTTTTCAGAAAAAAAAATGGAAGAAACCTCACAAAGAGCATTGCATGAGGGATTGCTCTCTTCCATGATGGATAGGCATGCAGTACATGCTGAGTAAGGTAGACAATATAGTGACAGATTTAGAAACAAAACACTTTATTGGAGCACTCAGTAGTAATAACAAAACAATGCAGAAAACAGAAGTGAGCTCACCGCATTCAGAAGGAAGTGAAGCATCTTTGCCAAATGTTGCCACCATAACAGCATTGCCCCATTGAGTGTCATCAGTGTTACAGAGCCCTGAAAAAAGGAAGAGAGCTCTTAAATACACAGCAGGCAAAACCAGACACATCACTCATTCAGAGGGAGAGAGAGAGAGAGAGAGAGAGAGAGAGAGAGAGTGCAGTGATGATGATGAGTAGCCAGAGCTGTCACAAATGATGAACAAGTAGTCATGAACAAAAATATAAAACAAATGGAAGATGAGTCCCCAGAGAGGCCAGAGCTGGGGTCAGTTGTTAACAGTAGACGTAGTGCAGACAGAAGCCTCATCCCCACGATCACCATACTGCTCCAAGTAAATCAAACTCGAGTCCTGAAGAAGAGAGGGCAAGAGAGAACCACTCATGCTCACGGCTCGCATGCAGATTAACAGATAGGTTGCAAAATCTTTAAAGTGGCGAGGCTGGACATATCTCAAAATGCCTTATTCAGTTCTTAAAATGTATAGCGCTGTGAAGTTAGTAAAGCCTGGATTTTTCCCCCGAAGGAAAGATTAAATCTACAATAACTGAGAGAAGGCAATGATTATTGCACATAGACCCTCAATAAACAATCCATTTCATCTAAAATATGTATAAACTGAAACCAGGGGCTTGTTTCACAAGTGATTTTTGAAGGATTATCACTCATAGATTGCAATAGCTTGACAAAACGTGTTTCATGAAAATGCACAGCTTGCAAATCGCAAATAAAAAATTTGACAACTTTGGGTGTCTTACATATCCACTTCTTTCTTTGCAAATCTGGCATTTTCTTTGATTTCGCTGACACGAAAGCGTGCTTCACAAAGAATTTGTCATAATCACCCCCATTGATTACCTATGGAGATAATGAATTATATGCACAGATTGCCATTTCTTCATTTTATCATCATAGGAGAGATGTTCAGCATATGTACGGAATAAAGTCCAGCGAGCTCAGTTATGGTGTGGACATCTTGCTTTGAAAAGTGTTCCTTTCCTCCACCACAAATTTAATCAAACAACAGTCTGAACTGAATATATGTCTCATTCATTATTCAGCAGGTGGTAGTTTATTCACAACCGGTTTATCAAATTACTTTTACCTGTTGGATTTTTTTTCCCCCTGAAGAAAAAAGGTGAATTGTGCTTTGGCCATTAACATAGATTTAATTTGAGTTTTTCATGATCAACATTGGCTTAAGGATAAAAACAACACATAACATAACTATGATTATTAAAAGTATTTTGAATAGCTTACAGGTAATAAAGTAGCATATAGTCTAGTGTCACCTTTAGTTTGAATTTTGAGACAATTGACAATTTAGTAGCTTCTCAAAACAAGGCAGGTAAAGGGAAAAAAGTTTATTGGATTAGTGGTAATCAAGAAAAAAATTCTGAATGAATATCGAAAGACTGAAATAAATATAAAAATTGGATAAAAAAATTAATGTTGCTGCAGTTGAGTTTCTCTGTGAGAGACATATTACCATCTTAGAAAGCCATATTTTATGTGTAATATTAATTCCTAAAGATTGAAAGCCAGATCCAGAGTGTTTTAAATTATGGCCTGAAAATGTAACAAAAGTATGCAGTAGCGATCTGAAAAATAAGAGAGCAAATCATCTGCATATAAAGATCTCCATCTGTGAATCCCACGTATGGATGGTATGGATGGTATGGATTTCAGTTTGATGGGCAGGGGCTCTATTGTAAAGGCAAATAAAATTGGACTAATTGGGCTACCTTTTTTTGTCCTCCTTGATAATGGTAAGAGTTGAGCGAGCATCTTGTTAGAGACTTCTGATGCCTTTGGCAAAGGATATAAAACTTTAATCCATGAAATGAGGGGACTCCTTGAGGGGATCTGGATCTGGATGGATTTGTATGTGTTTACTGTGTGTTAGCATGTGTAAATATGCTCATTATTAAAGGAGGGAGTTTCTTCTTTAAAAAACCTACAGTATCAGAAACATAGGGTGCCCCACCCCACCTTACCATTGGGAGGCCTGGGGGAGTTTACACATTTTCACTGAAGACTACATACAATATTCTTTAGTACTGTGAGAACAGATGAAAACTAGCCATATATACTTAGCACAAAAAGTAAGGAAATTTGTGTTTGGTAGATTATTTCTTTGTTGTAACAATGCTTCTAGGCAATAAATCTTATACCGTTGGAAAGCCTGTTTATTTCCCTTATAAATGGTGCCACATTTGTAAGGAACATGCATTTGCGGGATGAGCAGCAGAGCTGAGTATGTGGGTTGCGCCGATGAAAAATTTGCCAAATCTTCTCTGCCAATGCCAAACAGCTTATTTTGCTGTTGCTATTGACTCTTGTTTTGAGCTTCTGGCACCCCAGGTGATGACAGTCAGGTGCCTGATATGAGATTTATTGCCAAGAAGCATTGTTACAACAAAGAAATAATCTACCAAATACAAATTTCCTTACTTTTTGTGCTAAGTTTAGTTAGATAGCAACTTCCTTTTTTTAAGTGAGCTCTCTCCACAAAAGCAGTGAACGGAAAGTTTCATGTAAAAGCACAACACAGAAAATGTTGGCGACTACAGTACTGGCTTTGACAAATGCTGCCAACTGAAATCCAAAGGCATGAGCTGGGAATGATCACAGGACCGAAATGCTGCATGGTAATCCTGATAAAATGTGTCAAAAGCAGGTAAAAGAGGGAGCGAGCAGGACTTAGCATGTTTTGCAGTCTAAAAATAAGTCAGGGTATTCTGTGAGAGAGACCTTTTTACTCACCTTCCTTTTCCTTATTCATAGATTATCTTCCTGTCTCTTTACAGATTCAAGCAAGAGACTGCTAGGAGACATGGACAAAAGAAAGGCACACCGTTAAAGAACGAGAGAAGAGAAGGAGCACGGGGAGGTCAGTTGATCCTTTCTCTTTCCTCCCAAAGAATAGATCTGTCTCTGTCTGTCTGTCTGTCTGTCTGTCTGTCTGTCTGTCTGTCTGTCTGTCTGTCTGTCTGTCTGTCTGTCTCTCCCTCTCTCTCTCTCCCTTGCTCTGTCTGTCTGTCTGCCTCTGTTTCTCTCTCTCTCTGTCTCTCTCTCTCGCTCTTTCTCTCTCTCCTTCATACCCAGCCACTCCAAGGTCTATGAATATCAAGGCCCACATTTCTTTTGAAGCTAACACAAACTCAGCAGAATAACCAATGAAATTTAACAACTTTACTTTAAAGCTGGTGTTTGATCTACTGTACATTCGTATTCAAAAATAAAAAGGATCTATCTACTTTATATGTATAGATACTAGGATGAGAAGGGGGGTTAGAGGTATGTATCAAAAGGTCACCTGACATCACAGAAGTGCCACTGAGTCAGGCCCATGACACATCTCAAAGGCTAAATAGTAAATAATGGCATCACTGAGCAATTTCCCTCTGTGCCTATTTTTTGTTTTGTTTGAATGAAACTTATTCTTATCACATAAAATGCTTGCGACTTCTATAACTGCAGTCCAAGGACATGAGCTCAGAATGATCATAGAGCTGAAATGCTGTGTGGTAATCCCGATAATACGTGTCAAAATCAGGTGAAAAGAGAGAGTTAGTGGGAGTTTGCATGTTTTCCAGTCTAAAAATAAAGTCAGTGGAGCCTGCGAGAGACTGCGTTCTCATCTTCATAGTCCTTATTCACAGATTCTCTCTCTAATGAAACCTATACTCCCCTACACTACAGTTAGACTCCAGCAACACTTAGGCTCACACACAGCCCACAATAAAGATGTGTCACCTACTTAATTCAGCCTCATCACTGGCAGCACAAATTGGCTGTCTATCGGAGGGTCATTGATTTGAAAAGTGAAAGTACGCAAGAGTCAACATCACTCGGTTATGTTTGTTTGAAAACTTGGGATCGCTGACCTGAGATGCAACAACGGGGAAACATTTGCTTTCACTGAGCACATTGGAGTCACACCTGACCTCTGCCCGAGACAAAAGCCTGCCGCAGAGCACTTACCCGGAGAGAGTGCCTGGAGCATTATTCAGGCACTATCATGCCTCTTACTTTTGAAGAAACACAGCATAGATAAATCTACGGCCAAGGAGACCTTCTTCTTAGTGCATTGGTCTACCTCGTAAAATAGATTAGAAAGCAAAAACATACATATTCTCTTCCTACCCCTATAATTTCCTCGGAGAGCTGTGGGAGATTAACTATGGCTCAACTGGGAAGGAGCACTACAGAGAAAGGGACACACTAAGGAGCACCAGCGAGACAGCACACACTGCTAGCGTGTGTGTGTGTGTGTGTGTGTGTGTGTGTGTGTGTGTGTGTGTGTGCGTGCGTGCATGTGTGCATGCACCTGAGCGATTGTGGTTAAGGGCCAACGGCTGTTACTCCTCTTGCTGCCCACATTCTTCTCTCTTCCCAGAATTTAACTCTCTTAACCTCGTACTTTACTTAAATCTTGATGTCTACAGAATATTGTGAGGTTAAGCTCAGGGGTCAGTGACTAGACAGATAGATAGCTTGATAGCTTCTTAACCAGTCACTAGTGGGGACCTTCATTGTATCATTAGGTGCACAATGTCACTATGGCATGTCGATACAACACAAGTCAACACAGGCTCCCAAGTACGTGAGGGAGGGCACATTTTGAATAAATGAAACAAATCCATGCCTTGTCTCCCTGCTATGCAAACAGCTTCCTACAAATGACCCGTTAGTACACAAAGGGTTTACTGGCTGCTCTAGCTGTGAGAATGACCAGCCCTCTCACTGACACTGTGCTCTTTCAGACTGTCCTCCCCTCAGACAAGGTTTCCTCTAAGGGGCCCCGAGCACGTGCTGCTGAGGCTGCAACAATGAGCCTCCCTTCTGTTCCTACCAGGCCACTGACAGCAGCAGCCAGCGGCCATTCAGTGCACTGCATTGTCTAATCATGTCTGGGAGGAGGGAGGGAAGGAGGGAGAGAGAGAGAGAGAGAGAGAGAGAGAGAGAGAGAGAGAGAGAGAGAGAGAGAGAGAGAGAGAGAGAGAGAGAGAGAGAGAGAGAGAGAGAGAGAGAGAGAGAGAGAGAGAGAGAGAGAGAGAGAGAGAGAGAGAGAGAGAGAGAGAGAGAGAGAGAGAGAGAGAGAGAGAGAGAGAGAGAGCGCCAAGCTTAGAGAAACATGTCGGCATCATAGCCACAAGTCCCCAGGGGGGAAGCCTGTACTGCATGTGTGCATGCATGTGTGTGAGGGGCTGTGCACTAAGTGTATGTTTCTGTGTGTGTTGTATAAGTATGCAAGTATGCTCATGCGGTTGTCCGCCTGCATGTGTGTGTGTGTTTGCAAGCATGCAGGCATTGGCAGGCAACGGGTCACTGCTCCGCATTGTCCACCACAATAGTCTGCTTCCCTCCTCTTTTACCTCCTATAGAGAAGGCATAAGTGAGCACTTATAGTTGCCTTGCTCGAGCATAGGAGCTTGATTAATAGTGTTTAGATAAACTAACCTGGTGGTTTCACTCCACTAAATCATATGGTGGAGGGGTTATTTAGTGAAATATGGGAAAATACAAGCATTGGCTTTCCTTTTTCTGAGCCCTTTCAAACAAGCATTTGTTTATAAGAGAAAGCCACTTTATTTTGTCATTGTGCGGTTATAATGAAATTTGTTCTCTGCATTTAACCCATCCTATTGTATAGGAGCAGTGGGCAGCTGTAGCAGTGGGCAGCTGTAGCACCTGGGGACCAACTGCAGTTCTTTTTCCTATTGCCTTTGTCAGGAGCACAGCCAGAGTATTAATCCTAACGTGCATGTCTTTTTGATGGTGGGTGGAAATCGGAGCACCCAGAGGAATCCCACACAGACACCAGGAGAACATACAAACTCCACACAGAAAGTACCTGGGAGGGTCTGGAGTTTGAACCCAGGGCTTTCTTGCTGTGAGGCAACAGTGCTAACCACTGGGTCACCGTGCACTCAGATGAAGTAATGGTCTGGGGAAAAGGCTAATGTAATGCGAGGAAATGGAATTTAAAATTGCCCAATTTTGTTTCAGAGACTTTAATTCACTTTGAGGTTCAGACACAGGCACTGTTGTCAGTGTAACGCTAGTGTTCATCAAATGTTAAAGGGAGACTGTTTATTTATGTGTTTATTTTTTGTTTTTGTATCAACCCATCATACCAGGTGACTGAAAAGGATTTTGTTTTTTTAAATTCATTGTTCCTGCCCTCTGCAGGCACCAGTAACTGATAACTGAAACACACTGATAACTGGAAGCATTTGTGGTACCATGTCACACAATATGAAGATAAAAGCTGCTTGAGTCTGGGGTCCAGTTTAAATGGGGGTATAGTAGAAATGTTACGACGTTACCATTTCATTTAGCGTACACTTTTATCTGAAGCGACGCACGTCTAAGAATTAATACAACACAAGCAAGGATCTAGTCAGGAGGTTACAACGCAAGTAAGTGCCAAAAAACTAGGTTCAAGTCCGATAGGACATAGTTGTCGACGGGCTATGCACAAAGGCAATGCATAGGGTGCATAGAAGTGATTAAAAAAATATATATATATAAAATTATGTATTTAAATACCATCAGGTGTGTAGGTGTTCATGAAAGAGCTGAGTCTTTAGCTTCTTCTTAAAGATGGAGAGGGACTCAGTGGATTGAATGGAGTTTGGTAACTCATTCCACCACTGGGGAACTACAGAAGAGAAGAGTCTGGTTGGTTGAATACCAGATGTGCCGCCGTGTTCTGGATCATTTGCAGAGGTTCAAAAGTGCATGCAGGGAGACCTGCCAGGAAGGAGTTGCAGTAGTCAATGCGTGATATTACAAGAGCCTGTACTGGGAGTTTTGCTGCATGTTCAGACATGTAGGGACTAATTTTCCTGATATTGTACAGGGCAAGTCAGCATGACCGAGCAATTGAGGCCACATGAACCTTAAAGGTTAGTTGGTCATCAATCATGACACCCAGGTTTCGGGCAGATTTGTGGGCATGCGTTGGGTTGATCTGAGCTGCATATTGAACTGTTGTTGTAAGGATGGACCAGCTGGGATGACAAGGAGCTCAGTCTTAGATTCGTTAAGTTGAAGGTGGTGTACTTCCATCCATGCACGAGATATCAGCAAGCCATGATGACAAGCGACTCGAGACTGTGAGGTCATCTGGCGGGAACGATAGGAAGAGCTGGATATCATCAGCATAGCAACCATGGCAGAAACCATGGGAGCAAATGATTGCACCAAGTGAGGTGGTGTATATTGAGAAGAGAAGGGGACTGAGCACTGACCCTTGAGGTACCCCTGTGGATATAAAAGAGGCTTGTATCCTCCAAACTGCGTGCTTGCTATTTACGTTGTTTTACATTTGTCAGGTATTGTTCATGAAGACAGCGTTTTCATTTCTAACGTAAAAGCTATACAAAAGAATGGGATATACTATGCCAACATAAAATGTACACTACCGTTCAAAAGTTTGGGATCACCCAAACAATTTTGTGTTTTCCATGAAAAGTCACACTTATTCACCACCATATGTTGTGAAATGAATAGAAAATAGAGTCAAGACATTGACAAGGTTAGAAATAATGATTTGTATTTGAAATAAGATTTTTTTTACATCAAACTTTGCTTTCGTCAAAGAATCCTCCATTTGCAGCAATTACAGCATTGCAGACCTTTGGCATTCTAGCTGTTAATTTGTTGAGGTAATCTGGAGAAATTGCACCCCACGCTTCCAGAAGCAGCTCCCACAAGTTGGATTAGCTGGATGGGCACTTCTTTGAGCAGATTGAGTTTCTGGAGCATCACATTTGTGGGGTCAATTAAACGCTCAAAATGGCCAGAAAAAGAGAACTTTCATCTGAAACTCGACAGTCTATTCTTGTTCTTAGAAATGAAAGCTATTCCATGCAAGAAATTGCTAAGAAATTGAAGATTTCCTACACCGGTGTGTACTACTCCCTTCAGAGGACAGCACAAACAGGCTCTAACCAGAGTAGAAAAAGAAGTGGGAGGCCGCGCTGCACAACTGAGCAAGAAGATAAGTACATTAGAGTCTCTAGTTTGAGAAACAGACGCCTCACAGGTCCCCAACTGGCATCTTCATTAAATAGTACCTGTTAGAGCCTGTTTGTGCTGTCCTCTGAAGGGAGTAGTACACACCGGTGTAGGAAATCTTCAATTTCTTAGCAATTTCTCGCATGGAATAGCCTTCATTTCTAAGAACAAGAATAGACTGTCGAGTTTCAGATGAAAGTTCTCTTTTTCTGGCCATTTTGAGCGTTTAATTGACCCCACAAATGTGATGCTCCAGAAACTCAATCTGCTCAAAGAAGTGCCCATCCAACCAATCCAACTTGTGGGAGCTGCTTCTGGAAGCGTGGGGTGCAATTTCTCCAGATTACCTCAACAAATTAACAGCTAGCATGCCAAAGGTCTGCAATGCTGTAATTGCTGCAAATGGAGGATTCTTTGACGAAAGCAAAGTTTGATGTAAAAAAAATCTTATTTCTAATACAAATCATTATTTCTAACCTTGTCAATGTCTTGACTCTATTTTCTATTCATTTCACAACATATGGTGGTGAATAAGTGTGACTTTTCATGGAAAACACGAAATTGTTTGGGTGATCCCAAACTTTTGAACGGTAGTGTATGTGTGATGTATTTGCCTCAAAAGATGACTCAGAACTCTATTGTTATCAAGAATCCTTTCAAATATATCACAAATAACATAAACATAAACTCCTCCACTTTGCAAATAAAGTTATGTGACTGTGATGCGTAAATAACCTGATAAAGGAATGATAGTAGAATTACCTGAAGCATTTTCAATGATTGTTTTTTGTGTCATGATTTTTTTTCTTTTCTTAATGGCACGTCGTTTGCTCTTGAAACCTTTTCTTGCAAATGGTGCACAATGCCAGCGGTGACAAAGCTGGTGACGGAGAGTTTCTCCAGGACACAGAGTATATGTAGTCCTATTGTATCATAGAGCAATAGACTGACAGCCCCAGTCCGTTCTGCTCCCTTCCATTATCCTCGGCTGATAAATGACTCTTACTGCTGCTCCAGATAAGAGCCATCCCTGCCTATTCATCAGCTCTCAATTCAAGGCTTTACACGCAGAGGGAGGAAGACCTAGCATGAGTTAATGACTCATGGTTTAATACCAAAGAGAAGTGTACATCTCTATCCACCATTCTACAATGGGTTTCAATAAAAGGTTGGCTATCGGTGAGCAGGCCGCTGTGCATTTCTCAATATTTATTTCAACTCAGATTTCATGGGCAATAGTTTTGTTGCCTTGGTGCCGTCATTTCCACTCATGCATGCATGCATGCACGCAAGCAAGCAAGCAAGCACACACACACACACACACACACACACACACACACACACACACGCACACATACATTTATGGCTCTATTTATGTCCTTTGCTGCTTCATAAATCTGTAAACACTTGGTGATAAACCTGTTGGCTTCTAAATAAATCTGACTTGACTTGATTTCAGAGAAAATGTTACATGCATGCCGGCTGATCAAATAGCCAAATACTTTGGAGCTGTCTTGTTTAATGTCCTATGATTTGCAGTTCTATTTTCTCTCCAGAAGGGAGAGGGGGATTACTTATGTTGAAGTAATAGTCATATTTTTTCAGCTGAATCAAAGAGAGAGGATATCATCCCCTCTCTTTAAGTCATCCTGACTCCTGCTTTCACGGTTACTAAGGAGACCTCTCTGCATACAAAAACCTTGAGCTGCAAGGGAAAGGAGTCCCGTCCAAAACACAGCGCCATGACTCTCAATGCAAACAAACATACAATGGAGTGTAAGAGCACAAGTTATTTTAGCTTGGCCGACATCCAGAGGTGCCGCCATATAGTGAATTCTTCAGAGCCTGACTCACTTAGTAATCCTGGATGGAGGGCATGTCAGCGACAGCCAGTATCAGCACTGTCACATCCCATCACTTAGACAACATATCACTTCATTCACAGGAGAGCTGCGCTTTGATCTGGCTGAAAACACCCAAAAACACTGTCTTCATTTAAGCCAGTAAGTGGGTGGATGTTGCTGACTCTTAATCTGTATATCTACATGGCTCCTTCTCTGTGATCAGGCACACAAACTTCAAGTGAAGCCGCAGGGGCCCGTAAGTGTGTTTGGCAAGAGGAGCCCATGGATTTATGAAGCATAATTACCATTAATAACCCCAGGGTTTGCAAGGTTTCTTTTCGACACTGCTTATGTAAATATTATCTTAAGGCTCTCTGTAAATTAAACAGTTCCAGTTGCAGGCATAGCCCAGCGCAGATCTCTGCAGAGTCTGGGAGAAAAGCACAGAGAAGACAGCTTATTGTATGTACAATAGCAGAATACACTCACTATGACTGGAAAGAAGCCGTTTGTGCTGTACAAAATAGCTTTGTTGACGAAATGATAACGTATTTACATGCAAAAAATGGACGAAAAGCATGGTGGAAGGTGTTTATGCTGTATTTAATGCTTTAGCGGTGCTTTCTTGGCGTAGCTCTGGGATTGAGTGGTCGTCTGCATACTAATTTACCGCCTCTCCAAATTTCAACGTACATTGAATTGTGAGCCCTCAGCCAGTCTTTGGTTCATAAAATCATCCATATGCAAGAGGCTGAGCCAGGAGTTAGGGCTGCCCAGGCCAGCACTTGATAAAAATGTAGAATGGAATATTAGTTTGTTTCATACTGTGTATTGAAATGGGGTCATTATTACAGTTTTCTGTGAATACTATCATTTAAAACTTGCTGGGTCGGCTGGCCAAAGAGGAATCAATAGCCCCCCTCTCCTCTTTGCCTGGCTGTATAAATATTGCATTAATGAGAGCTACATGCAACACACTGTCTCCCTGCTCACCATTGATTTGAGCTCATCAAAACTTCATTGTGAGGAAGTCTGGTTAACCTCAAATGAGCTCAACTGGCTTCAGTCAATTAGGCTCTGAATGAGCCTTCCTGTGTCAGATGTCTTATTAGATGACACCCCTCCCAGTGATGACAGCGGTGACGGGAAAGCCGAATGATGAACAATAATGAAAATGTTGGTGGATTGATACCTTGCCAGCGAGCTGAAAAATCAAAATCCATTGAGTGTTCTGAATGGACATCCCTTTTTATCCCTCAGCGGCAAAACTATTGACGGAGAAATAAATCTAGCTGCATTACATGGAGGGAGTGGACTGATTGCTCTTGACGGATTGACCATTTTCAAAACCATTATTTGATTTGATTTCATCACTGTGAGAGCTGCAACACCCGATTACAGTGCAGATTTATGCATATCAAGGGCCTGATTCTCTGCCACAAGTCTCAACTCAGTCAGTTTATATATTGTTGTTTAGGCAAGTGCTTCAGCCAGCTTGCTTGAATCACTACATTTGGTTGGGATTAGGGGAGCAGCACAGGGACTTATGTGTCCTTGCCCAAAGAGCCAAACTAACCGTCCCTGATGGGAAGGCACAGCTGCTGCACCGCCGACACTAAAGTCTGCCAGTCAGCTCTTAGGAGACGAGAGCGTAGAGGACCTGCCCCCCCCCCCATGTATTGCTTTTCCAGGGTGCAACAGTGCCACTGAGAAGCTCCCATGAGGACTTGAGGGAAAGACTAATATGGGTGCAATTGCCTCTGAATACTGAGTTTTTTTCTCCTTCAAGGTTAAAGGCACAGCCAAAAAATGCAGCCCTGTGCAATAAACCAGCACCATTGCTTTTGATTTTGTTTACTTGATTCATTAGATTGAACACGTTTTCCACTCTGAATTGTGTGTCTGTGCGTTTCATATAAGGACCTCTTACCAAAGATATTTACATGTAATTTTTTTTTTTTTGGGGATTTTTCCCCTTTTTCTCCCCAATTGTATCCAGCCAATTACCCCACTCTTCCGAGCCGTCCCGGTTGCTGCTCCGCCCTCTCTGCCGATCCGGGGGGGGGGGGCTGCAGACTACCACATGCCTCCTCCGATACATGTGGAGTCACCAGCCATTTATTTTCACCTCACAGTAAGGAGGATCACAGTGGGAGGATCACACTATTTCCCCCTCCCCCCCAAATAGGCGTCCTGACCGACCGGAGGAGGCGCTAGTGCAGTGACCAGGACACACTCACAGCCGGCTTCCCACCTGCAGACGTGGCCAATTGTGTCTGTAGGGATGCCCAACCAAGCCGGAGGTAACATGAGGATTCAAACCACCAATCCCTGTGTTGGTAGGCAACGGACTAGACTGCCACACTATCCGGATGCCCATTTACATGTAATGTGATTGTGGTAATTTTGATACGTGTGGACACTGGAAAAAAAACACACCTCTTGAGATAAGATGAAGAAAAATGTAGCAGAAAGTGTAATAAGTGTATAATTCATCTAAATTACATTTGAATATACTGCCAAAATTTAGATGTCATTTCTTAATTGTATCTTCCATGCATTTTTTTTTTTGGTGCGGCAGAGAAGCCGTCCCCTAGTTAACGTTCGACAACAGCTCACACTGAGAGCACCAAAAGAAAAACTTCAAATAGGGGAAGCAATGTACATGGGAAAACACAAAGCAATTGACAAAACAGCCCAGGGAAAGGCCTGCCACCCACTCCAGCACAAACACAGATATAGCCACATTTGTCTCAAAACAAAGCAATAAAACCAGCCAGCCAGAAGTTGTTAATTTCCTCTTCGCTTTGATTGACTCAATAAGCTTTCCTCCCTTGGAGACAATGGCGGCAGCTTTACAGGTGAAGAGAGGGAAGGCAAAGAAAATGAGAGAAAGAAAAAGAGATAGAGGTGCCGGAGGCAGAAAAACAATTGAGAACTCGACTTCCACAAAATCCCTGGACGAGGTTAATCTATGCCGCCGTGGGAGTTTTTCATTAGCTTGGCAATCTGTTCCTCCAGAGTAGGTGCAGATGTAAGCTAAGTGGTATTTTATAACTGTGAGCTCAGAGACTCCACCAAGAGAACGAATATGGCTGCATATGGGAAGCATTACACGGGCCCAACAACTCCTCCCTTACCTCAGCATCATTCTGCCTTTATAGGCATGCGGCATCCTACTGGAAACAGTCTATCTATAAATGGTGAGGTGTTTCTTCACTCTTATTTTGACTCGTATATGCTTTGTCCATCTGTAAAACCACTCTATAAGGAACCTGTCCTGTTGCTTGAATCACCTAAACCACGATGTGAGCTGGTAAGCTGGTAGCCTGGAAACACCCCAAAATACAGCAACGCTGGAATGACTCTCCTCCTCCAGTCAACCAGGGCTGTCTCTCCTTGTCCTCTGCTCTCAAAAGAAAATTTCATTTTTTTATAATCTTGCTCTTATGTTGGTACACATATCGCCCTAAAGTCTCTCCATTGCCTCCAACTCATACAAAATACTGCAGCTCGGCTCTTAACTGGTTCCAACAAAATGCGATCACATAACATCCATCTTAGCTTCTCTACATTGGCTACCCGTGTCTTTTAAAATCGATTTAAAAATCCTTTTAACCACTTTTAAGGCCCTGTCTGGTTTGGCATGTCCTTATAGTATCTCCGAGCTGCTCTCCCCATATGACCAAACACTGCCTGACATCCTCAGGCAAAACTGTTACCCATGCTAAAGTCATGGCTAAAAACTAAAGGTGGCTATGCATTTGCTGTTGGAGCCCCTAGACTCTGGACCACCCTGCCTGGGGAGATAAGGCCCCGTTTTAAGTCACTCCTTAAAACACACCTGTACGAAGCTGTTTTAATTCTTGATTCTGATGCTATTGTTTTTGTTTTTATGCATTTATTTTTTATTTTGTTTGGTTGTTTTATTTATTTTATTGTTTTTATATTCATATTTGTAATTGCCCCTGTAATTCTTGCTTTGCTGACACTTTGTCCTTTTGCCCATGTCTTCTATTATTTTACTCTATGTTATGTATGTACAGCACTTTGTAACTCTGTTTTGAATAGTGCTATATAAATAAAGTTATAATAATGATAATTATAATAATAAATATAATAATAATAAATAAATAATAAAAAGAATGAAAGATGCAGATATGGACCAACAAAAGACACACCAGTGGCTGAGGAGCACCGGGCTGAAAGCAAAGACGGAGGGCCTGATAATCGCTGCACAGGACCAGAGCCTGGCAACCAGATCCTATCACCATCGCATCATCGAAAATGGAAAAGACCCAAAATGCAGAATCTGTGGAATTTACAAAGAAACCATCGACCACATTGTCTCAGGCTGCCCGGAACTGGTGAAGACCGAGTACATGTACAGCCGCAACAAGGCAGCAGCATACCGGCACTGGAAGATCTGCAGTAGTTACAACATCAAGATGACTGAGAAGTGGTACGAACATCAGTCAGAAACGGCCACTGAAAACAATGATGTCACATCCTCTGGGACATGCCCATCCACACTGACAGAGAGATAAAAGCCAACAAGCCCGACATCATTATCAAGGACAGGAAGCAAAAGAGGTGCATGCTCATCGACATGGCAATACCATCCAAAAAAAACACCTCAGTGAAAGTCACAGAGAAGCTGACCAAGTACAAAGACCTGGAGGTTGAAATCAACAGGATGTGGGGAATGAAGACCAAAACAACACCAGTGGTCATTGGAGCTCTAGGACTCATGAAGAAGGGAATGGAAAAGTTCACCAACCGTATCCCAGGAAACATCAACATCAGTGCAATCCAGAAGATCGCCCTACTCGGAACAGCCCACATATTACGACGAGTACCGTCAATCAAGTGACATCTGCCCTACAGTGCCTCAGGTCCATAGTTTGGACCCGGCCCTACAGGATGTAAAACAGGAAATGTGAAAGAAGTAATAATAATGATAATAATAATAATAATAATAATAGGGTGGCACAGTGGTGCAGTGGTTAGCGCGGTCACCTCACAGCAAGAAGGCCCTGGGTTTGAGCCCCAGCGTAGTCCAACCTTGGGTTGTCGTCCCAGGTCGTCCTCTGTGTGGTGTTTGCATGTTCTCCCCGTGTCTGTGTGGGTTTCCTCCGGGGGCTCCAGTTTCCTCCCACAGTCCAAAGACATGTAGGTCAGGTGAATCGGCCATGCTAATTGTCCCTTGGTGTGAATGTGTGTGCGTGTGTGTGTGTGTCTGTGGGGGGGGGGGCTGTGATGGCCTGGTGGCCTGTCCACCTACTACCCAATGACTGCTGGAATAGAATCCAGCATCCCCATGATCCTGAGAGCAGAATAAGCGGTTCAGATATTGAATGGATGGATGGATAATATAATAATAATAATAACAATAATAATAATAATTATTATTATTATTACTAACATTATAATTATTTTTGCGGTTTTTGCTATCATGCATGTTGGTTATGATATCATGTTATTCACTTTATTTTGGATACGGCACCACCAGTGGACACAGTTTTACAACAGAGTCTTATGGTACAACTGAACACAAGCCTTAAACCTTTCCTTTAGGAAAAAAATGGAAAAAAAAACCCAAAACAAAACCTAGTGCATCAGGTAGACTGTGTACATGACTTCCCATGATATGTGATGTTGTGGCAGGAATGAGGAAAAACACATGAGACCAAGGCGAGTTTGATGTTTATTCCTCAACTCCGAAAACCAACTGCAGCAGGAACAACCCTGCCCCAGGGAGCCCGGGAACGTAAACCACGCCCCCAGCTCACAGTCCTGCTGGGTGAGAGGCATAGCCCCTAGTGTCCGCCACACAGCCCCCCCCCCCCGAACACCCAGAAGGGACTCCTGGAAAGAAACTTAGTGTCTCACTGGAGGCTTAAGCAGCCTGCCATAACGGCTGCGCCATCCCTCAGCCGAAACAGTAGGTGAAACACAGTCCAAAGCCGGCTGAGAAGCAGAACGCTGAACCCGTGAAGACACTGCCGGGGTCCTGGAAGGAGGACGACCCCGATGGGGAACCTGGGCCAGAAACACAACTTCGCCTGCCACCCTGTGCGCCGGTTTAAGCCTATCAAGCGTGACACGCTCCCTACGCCCACCCATATCTAGCACAAAACCCTAGGACCCGTCTCAAGAACCCGAAATGGGCCATCGTATGGGGGTTGGAGGGGCGAGCGGTGAACAGTGGTGAACCGGGCCTGGAACCCGAGTGCTGTCGGACAAAAAAGGATAAACGGCCGGACGGGGTCGAGGAGCGGAACTCTCAGGCAAAAATTTCCCAGGGACGCGGAGTGGCTGACCGAGCACCAGCTCAGCGGGTGACGCGTCGAGGTCCTCCTTAGGAGCCAAACGCAACCCGAGCATAACCCAAGGTAAACGATCCACCCAGTTACCATCCGAGAGCGCAGCGCTGCCTTGAGCGACCGGTGAAAACGTTCACACAACCCGTTAGCCTGAGGGTGATACGCGGTAGTGCGGTGTACCTGCACACCCAAGGATCGCGCAAGTGCCGACCAGAGCTCTGACACGAACTGGGGGCCCCTGTCTGAGGTGATATCTGACGGAGTGCCGAAACGGGCGACCCAGGAGGAAAGAAAAGCGCGTGCAACATCCGAGGATGTTGTGGAGGATAGAGGGACAGCCTCTGGCCACCTGGTGGTCCGATCTACCATTGTGAGCAGGTGCGTAAAACCCTGTGAAGAAGGTAGAGGGCCCACCAGGTCCACATGCACGTGGTCGAAACGTCTGGCTGGGATCGGAAACGGTTCGAGGGGCGATTTGGTGTGCTGGTGGACCTTAGCGCGCTGGCACACTACACATGCAGCTGCCCACCCCTTGACGTCCTTACGGAGGCAAGGCCAGACGAACTTGGAACCGACCAACTTCACCGACGCCCGAACTCCAGGGTGCGAGAGGGAGTGAATCGAATCGAAAACTCGACGGCGCCAGGTCACTGGAACAACGGGGCGGGGACGGCCGGTGGAGACATCGCAGAGGAGGGCAGGACTGCCTTCCTGCATCACAGCGTCCTCTAGCTTGAGATCGGTACGCGTTGACCTAAGGGCAAGGACGTCCGGGTCACTGGGCTGGTCGGCAGCCATAGCGGAGAAATCCACACCGAGGTGCACAGGACACACAAGCACACGCGACAGACAATCAGCAACAGGGTTGGACTTCCCAGCCACATGCTGAATGTCCGTTGTGAACTCGGAGATCGCCGCTAGGTGGCGCTGTTGACGAGCAGACCACGGCTCAGTCGCCTTGGACATGGAAAAAGTCAGCGGCTTATGATCCACATAAGCCGTGAATGGGCGACCCTCCAACAGGAAGCGGAAATGCCGGGTTGCAAGGTGCAGTGCCAGCAACTCCCGGTCAAAAACGCTGTACTTGCGCTCGCTATCTCGCAGTTTGCGGCTAAAAAATGCGAGTGGCTGCCACGCATTCGCCACACGCTGTTCAACCACAGCCCCCACGGCTATGTCAGACGCATCGGTTGTTAAAGCTATGGACGCCGTGGGTGTGGGATGGGCGAGGAGGGCAGCGTTAGCCAGGGCGCACTTAGCTCCGTCAAAGGCCTGGACCTGTTCGGGAGTCCAGTCGACTGGGTCGTTAACCTTCTTAAGCCGCAGGGCTTCGTAAAGTGGCTGAAGGAGGTGGGCAGCGCGAGGGAGGAAACGGTTATAGAAATTCACCATTCCCAAGAATTCCTGCAATGCCTTAACAGAGACTGGGCGGGGAAATTCCGCCACCGCTTGCGCTTTAGAAGGCAACGGGACCGCGCCTTGCGGCGAAATGCGGTGACCCAAGAAGTCAATCACCGGCAGTCCAAACTGACACTTGGCCGGGTTGACTATCAGGCCGTGTTCGTCCAGACGACGGAAAACCTGTTTCAAGTGCGCCAGGTACTCGTCAGCTGACGGACTGGCCACTAATATGTCGTCGAGATAAACGAACACGAAATCAATGTCACGCAACACCGAGTCCATCAGCCTCTAAAAGGTTTGCGCTGCCCCCTTCAAGCCAAAAGACATGCGCATGAACTCAAAAAGCCCAAAGGGGGTGATCACTACGGTCTTGGGCACGTCCTCTGCGCGCACGGGAACCTGATGATAGCCGCGCACCAGGTCCACTTTAGAGAAATTAGTGGTACCTGCCAGGCGTATGGAAAAGTCCTGTATGTGTGGGATGGGATAGCGGTCATTGGCGGTGACGTTGTTCAGGCGGCGAAAATCGCCGCAAGGCCGCCACGACCCATCCGCCCTGGGCACCATGTGAAGCGGCGAGGCCCACGGGCTGTTGGAACGCCTCGCTATACCCAGACGCTCCATGATGGCGAACTCCTCCTTAGCTATAGCCAATTTTACCGCGTCGAGGCGCCGCGCGCGCGCAAAAACTGGCGGTCCCAGAGTGGGAATGAAATGTTCTACCCCGTGTTTAGTAACCGCGGTGGAAAAGGCAGGCGTAGTCACCGATGGAAAATCTGCCAGCAAGCGCTGAAAAACATCACCTAATGCTAAAAAGTTAGCGTGCGTTAACGGCCCGGCTCCCCCTGTCTCGCACGGAAAAGTGGCGAAAGACACAGCATCAATTAAACGGCGGTTTGCAACATCAAACAGCAGACCATTAGCACACAGAAAATCCGCGCCGATAATAGGAACCGTAATGGCGGCCACTACAAAATCCCACTCAAAATGGCGCCCGTGGAAGCAAACAGTCACCAACCTTGTGCCAAACGTCGCAATGGACGAACCCTTAGCTGCACTTAACTGTGGGCCGCCGCCTTCGGCCGACCTGTCTGTCTTAGCAGGAGGGAGTAGGCTCTTTTGCGAGCCTGAGTCCACCAGAAACCGTCTTCCGGACATCGTGTCCTTAATGAAGAGCAGCTCACTACGTCCACCAGCGCCCACAGCCGCTACTGAGCGCTGGCCCTGGAGTTTCCCGCCGCCTCAAACGTGCACGGAGGGACGCAGCGCCTCGCTTTGCCGCCGAACCGCTGGTGGAAGAAACAGAGGCCTCTCCCGCGCCGTCTCCGGGCAGTCACTCCAGCCACCACTGCCGGGTCCGCGTCCTCCGACGTCGGCTGCAGAGGCTCCGATGCCACACTCTGCACAGAGAACCGTGTGGTAGCCAGCAGGACCCGATCGGCCTCCTCAGCCAAACCTCGGCAGTCACCAGCGGCCAGACACGGGGAGTTAGCCAAAGCCGTGCGCACAGGAGACGGGAGCTGGCGCAGGAAAACGTGCGGGAAAAGGAACCCACCTTCGTCTGAGCCTAGCAGCGACAGCATATTGTCCATGAGATCCACAGCCGTCCCGTCGCCCAAACCGGATAGGGAAAGGATTCTATCCGCCCTCTCTGCGGCAGATAGACTGTACCTCCGGAGCAGAAGATGTTTGAGGGCGACGTATTTATCGTGTTGCGGAGGGGCGCGCAACAGCTGCATGGCCCGGCGCGTGGACTGCTGGTCCAGCGCAGCGACGACCAAATAGTACGCAGGTGGAACAGCGCCTCGAGATGCTGGAACCACGAGGCCGGGTCGCTCTTCCAGAACTCTGGGAGCTTCACAGCCGCGGCGAGAACGGCCGTTGGGAGAGTTGGGGCGGCGTGGCCGAAGTGGATTCACACACATCTTCCGCTCCAAACATGTTCAATTCGGGGTCACCAATGTGGCAGGAATGAGGAAAAACACATGAGACCAAGGCGAGTTTGATGTTTATTCCTCAACTCCAAAAACCAACTGCAGCAGGAACAACCCTGCCCCGGCAAGCCCGGGAACGTAAACCACGCCCCCAGCTCACAGTCCTGCTGGGTGAGAGGCATAGCCCCTTGTGTCCGCCACAATGTATGAATTGCACTGTCCAACTACCTATGGTAAGCGTACTCCTGCAAGTTGAACTGGGAAGTGGCCTCTTGTGATTGACCATTGATATATTGGACATTTGCGTAATATGTTTTAATTTTCACTTTTGTTTTCACTCCCAAATACATCTGGGTTAAAGTGGGGTAAGCCATCCTGAGTGGGAGTTAACAACAGCTAGGCATACTTCGAAAAATTCCTAAAAAAGAATCTGCCCCCCTCACTTCTGCCTAAGCCTCATGGACATGCAAACTGACTGACAGCAGGCAGGGTCCAATGGAGATACTGTTTTACAAAGCACTCTCCTGATTGGCTAATAAAGCACAGGTACAGAGAAAATTTCAGTCTCCATTTACAGCACCGAGGGCGGCTTCAGAGACTGGATTTTTTACTCAGCGCAGCTACTTACTTGATAGCTGTCAGGATGAAGAAATAGTTTAACAAAATATAATAGAATAAATGTTAGAAATCAAAATTGCCACTTTAAATTGGACATTCAGAAACATGTTTGATGCTCGTGTTAATTTGCCCCGTAAAATGCCGTTGTAGGGGATTCGGGTAGCGTAGCGGTCTATTCCGTTGCCTACCAGTATGGGAATCGCTGGTTCGAATCCCTGGTTACCTCCAGCTTGGTTGGGCGTCCCTACAGACACAATTGGCTGTGTCTGTGGGTAGGAAGCCGGATGTGGGTATGTGTCCTGGTTGCTGCACTAGCGCCTTCTCTGGTCGGTCAGGGCACCTTTTCGGAGGGGAGGGGGAATAGCGTGATCCTCCCACATGCTACGTCCCTCTGGTGAAACTCCTCACTGTCAGGTGATAAGAAGTGGCTGGCGACTCCACATGTATCAGAGAAGACGTGGTAGTCTGCAGCCCTCTCTGGGTCGGCAGAGGGGGTGGAGCAGCGACTAGGACGGCTCGGAAAAGAGTGGGATACAATACAGATACAATTGGGGGAGAAAAGGGGAGAGGGATGCCATTGTAAAGCTGTGTCCAAAATCTCCGAAATAAAGCTTGTAGTATGATATCATAACTGTTGTACACAATGGCAAAAACTACACAAATAAGACCCAAGTCACAAAAAAATTGAATTATCTTTAAACATGAAACTAATCTCAAATAATGACTCTCAATCCCTTTCTTTCCTGCCCTCCTTTTCTGCTGGACATAAGGTCCCTATTGAAAAAAAAAACTTTGCCTCTTGCCCATGGCTTTTATTTCATTACCCAGCATGTCTCTATAAGCACAGCATTTTTATTACATCTTGCCATGGTGCTTGGCCCTGACTCTTGCACTCTTCACTAGCGGTTGCTGGGAACAACAACAAATTAAGGATTTAAGCTCGTTCATCTGCAGTGCTCATCGTAAGTCATTCAACATCAGAGAAGTGCCTGATGTAAAATGCAAGCCCTTAAGTTGCTCCATGCCACATGCCCAACATCCAACTGACCCAGGTGTGCATCCATTCATAACATCACATTATCACAGTTTTAACTCCCACAGTTTGTCTTTCAGCGTTATGACCTGTCTACATTTAACATGTCTGACTCATAATACATGTCATCTCTTTCTTTTTTTTTTCCTATGGTGAGGAACTAGGTTTTCATGATAGCAAAGCTGGTGTAGGCCAGCAGGATAATAATCGGCTCTCGCCAAGAGAAAAGTCATCCTCCACTGCAGCATTCTCTTTCATCCTTTGCAACTTTTAATTAGTGTTTGTCCTTCAAGCCTGTGTTCCTCACAGCTATTAAGGCCCTTAAGCCCTCTGCAAATTAATTATGAAAGACTAGGCAATCATAGTAATTCAATTTGGCCTCAGGCACCAGTTCTGATCTCTGACCTAACCCCGCTGAGCTGTTCTAAGGGAACAACGAGAGCTGTGTGCTGGGGTGAGTCTGTGTCTCCAAAGTCTCTAAAAATTGAATTGTACCTTGCATTTTTAGTGTGTGCTGACGTTCCCATCCAGAGTGATTTGCGTTAAGTGTATTTGCCGAGTACTTTTCATTTCCCCACCCACAATATTACAGGCAACCGATGGTAAGAAGTGCACGGAAAAAAGCCAAGTAGAGTACTCTGGTGTCCCTTTAAGGGAAACAAGCTTGGCTTTCAACATTATCTCTCTATGGGGATAATTATCCATTAGCACCCATTATACTGAGCAGTCTTCCCTGCATCTCTGAAATGCTGCTGAAATTGGGCGGGAAAGTGTCCGCCAATGATGTCACTGACAGACAATTAGTGGATGTGAAAAATTACTTCCTGGTTTGCTGATAGACTGCACTGTAAAAGATGAAGACAGCTAAATCTTATACAATGCAACCTATCGGCAAACCAGGAATTAACTTTTCGCATTCACAGCTTGTTCACCTGGTGGACACAATTTCAGCATTGTTTCAGAGACACACCAAAGACTGCTCACTAGGGGCATCTGGGTGGCGTGGTGGTCTGTTCCGTTGCCTACCAACATGGGGATTGGTGGTTCGAATCCCCGTGTTACCTCCAGCTTGGTCGGGGGTCCCTACAGACACAATTGGCCATGTCTGTGGGTGGGATGCCGGATGTGGGTATGTGTCCTGGTCACTGCACTAGCGCCTCTTCTGGTCAGTTGGGGTGCCTGTTCGGTTGGGAGGGGTAACTGGGGGGAATAGCTTGATCCTCTCACGCGTTATGTCCCCCTGGTGAAACTCCTCACTGTCAGGTGAAAAGAAGCGGCTGGTGACTCCACATGTGTTAGAGGAGGCAAATGGTAGTCTGCAGCCCTCCCCGGATCAGCAGAGGGGGTGGAGCAGAGATCAGAATGACTCGGAAGAGTGGGGTAATTGGCCAAGTACAATTTGGGAGAAAAAGGGGGAAACAGCCACAAAAAAAAAGACTGCTGACTAGTATGGCTGCAAATTAAGTGTTATCTCTACAAATAACATAGCGAGATAATGTTGAACATCGTGATCATTTCACTTAAACATTTCAGATACTACTCCAAATGGCTAGATAAAGAATTAAAAGTCAGATAAACACGTTTTTTTTTAATACGAACTGATGCTGTCTCTTCTATCCTGGGAGATTTTTCTTGGGAAAGCCTAATTTCAGGAACCACCATCACTGAAAAATGTCTTGCAGGAACTGAACTGCACACACAGCCACACTTTGGCTACTGCACCGGGGAAGGTGATAAAGTAGGCCAATTAGACTGTGGGGATTGGCTGGTCAGAGCAAAAGCTGTGAAAAAGGAGGCCAGGAAATGAGATGATGAGCGTCTATTCTCTTCCAATCTCCTGGCGAGGCCTGGCCGAGCACATCTGCGGTGCCAGGTTCACAGACCTCTGAGCATCACTTCCCACTGAATGCTGTTCCAGATATGTCATTTAACAGTGTGTGTGGGCCTGGAAGGTCTTGTCGGCCGTGGATTTCCAAAATACATAAAACTCAAAAGTCTCTCCGTTTGTTTTTAAAGAAAATACTATGTAAGCAATGGTCATGGTTTATAATACAACAAGCTGTAGAATGGCCATTGATGTTCCCCACCCACCTGCGTCTCTGTTGTATTACTTCATCAGGGTTTTCCTTCCAGTCTATACTGGCTGGTGTAAGCATGTAGCAGTAGTATAACAAGCATGTAGAAAGTGATGCTGCTATTATGAATACATCTGTACTGTATAGGAGATCTACCCTGAGAGATTTTCTTTTATCAAAAACTTAAATTCTATCTCATATACTGTTTGACCTCTAATATGATATATGTATAATCTACATATATTTTTAAATATTAAAATATTTTGTACATTGATCAAACATGTATATTGGATCAGAGAGGTCTGACATTATAAGGCTATTTTACCTAGGTATGTGTGAATTTGAACTTGTTTTCTATCTATGTATCCATCCATCCATCCATCCATCCATCCATCCATCCATCCATCCACTCATCCATTCATCTATCTATCTATCTATCTATCTATCTATCTATCTATCTATCTATCTATCTATCTATCTATCTATCTATCTATCTATCTATCTATCTATCTATCTATCTATCTATCTATCTATCTATCTATCTATCTATCTATCTATCTATCTATCTATCTATCTATCTATCTATCTATCTATCTATCTATCTATCTATCTATCTATCTATCTCATCTGTCTGTCTGTCTGTCTGTCTGTCTGTCTGTCTGTCTGTCTATATACTAATCACAATGGACCAAAATCTCCCAGGATGAGTGGGAGGAATTCATAAACACATGATCTAAAAAGGAAGACCAGAGGATTTTCCCTCTACAAAAGCTGAGATATCCCAATTCTGCATGGCTATCCGGTCCTCTTTTAGAAAAGACTGGTTTAAGTCATGGGATACAGCAGTACAATGCAGTCTGCAGTGAAGACCACTGGTTGTAAGTTGGTCTCCTTCTCTGACCTCTGGCCTAGTTGGAAACATTCCACAATTGTACCAGTTGCCAAGACTAAAACCCCTGTGACATTAAATGACTGTAGACCAGTAGCGTTGACATGTCTAATCATGAAGATCTTTGAGAAGCTCATTAAAAACGAGGTGTTATCGCAGGTGGAGAAATCCCTTGATCCACTGCAATTTGCATACAGGCCCGATAGGGGTGCACAAGATGCCATGATAACACTATTACATTTTCTGTACCGCCATCGTGAGGGGACAAATGCTCATGCCAGGCTGTTGTTTATATATTGCTCCTCAGCCTTTAACACGATCCAGCCACATCTGTTAGCAGAAAAGCTAATTCATCTCTTCAGACTGGCTCTTAATCTAGTTGGCTGGATACTGGACTTCTTGACTGATAGCACCCAGTGTGTGAGGGTTAATGACTCCTTTTCCAATCAGCTGTATTCTTCAACCAGTTCCCCTCAGGGCCGTTGCCTCTCCCCGTTACTCTACATCTTGTACACTAATGACTGTCACAGCAACCTTACCAACAGACACATATTCACATTTGCGGATCATTCATGGATGTAAGTCTTCTTGAAGGGGAGGAGGAACAACATGGACCTGTGGTCGATGATTTTGTGTCTTGGTGTGATGAGTCCTTTCTCCACTTAAATGTGTCTAAAACCAAAGACATGATAATCAGCTTTAGAAAGACTCCTCCCAGTCCTGTACCAACCAGCATTAAAGGTGCTGACATTGAACTTGTGGATAGCTACAAATATTTGGGGGTTGTTCTCCACAACAAATTGTGCTGTGAAACTCATGTTGCTTCCACATAAAAGAAGGTCCAACAAAGACTTTTTTTTTCCTGAGGAAAATGTGGACATTTAATGTCTCCTTCCAGATGACGACTCTCTTTTATAGAACTTTTATGAAACAGTTTCAATCTACTGTATTGTTGCTTGGTTTTGTAACTTGACTCGGGCCAATAAAAAAATGGCTTGATAGACTCATCATATTGGCTAGTAAGATCCCAGGTAGACGTCAAGCCCAGTTTACCTACCTTTATAATAAATAGGAAGGTGTTCAGAAAGGCTACTTCTCTTCTGGAGTAACAAGGTCACCCCCTTCGGCCAGAGTTTGAGCTGCTACCCTCAGGTCGCTGGTTGAGGAAGCCCTGTATTAGGACTAAGAGATACCCCATTGCCATCCAGTTGTTAAATAGTAGATAGCATTCATCTGTCTGCAGATCGCTTGTTTCCATGGTCTGCATATTTGAACTCCTTTGGTTCTCCTTGCCCGCTGCGTCCTGTTGTTGTTTTTTTGTTGTTGTCCATCAGTGATGTGTCAGTGCTGCCTTGGTGTTTGTATGTTTTGTTTTTGTGTGAGAGTTTTATATATATACTAGCTGCAAACTAATTTCCCTGTAAGGGACAATACAGATACTTTGACTTTGATGCCGGCAAACTTGCACCGCCGTAACCCTTCCCTGCGGCCCATCATGGTTCTCATCCTCCCTTCTGGAAATGACACAGGACAATAAGACCAAAAAACAACCAGGTACAAGAACAAGCTTTTCCCCCCCTTTGTGGTGGGCGTCACTGAAAACTGCACACCTCCATCCTACGTTAACGGGCGTCAATACTACAGACTTACACTACTCGACAACTTTTTATGCTCTGCTCGCACCAACTGTGTAATTAGTTAAAGCCATATAATGTTGTGTTTTTCATGTTCAGTTGTCCATAGCTTTATTACTGTATTTAAACCCATCCAAAGGTCAACATTTCCCAGATGTGTCTATTGCTCTTAATATGATTCTTACCAGCACCAGATTCTCATGTGTGAACACTGTATACGTTATTTGCAAATATTTCCTATTTGCGATTTGCCTGAATTTCTCTTTGTACTCTACTTAAGTGATGAACATTTCCTAAATTTCTGCACTTCCCCTCGCTTGCTCACCCAAGACATTGTAGATAAACAGGCTACATATTCTATATATCATATGAGGAAGCCACCGAGTCCCTATTAGTGTTCATGTAATTGGCTTATGGAACAGAGTCAGACACCAAGTTTGAAACGCATACATGTTGTGGGCCGAATGGATGTGCCCGCGTTTGCATGTTGAAGCGTTCTGTACGAATATTTAGAAGAACAAACTCCAGTTTCAAACAAATGCCCTCCACCACGTCTTCTTCTTCACCCTCTTCATTAAATGTCATATTCTATTTCTACCCTCTGCAGGCGCTGCACTGGGCACTTAGCTGACACCCTTCATCAAAATGGCGTACACGGTATGCAATTTATAACAAATAAGCTGATAGAAAAGGAGTGTAAGGGTCAAACTCAATGTGCCACGAGCACAGATCTAACAAACGCTCCTCTCTCCTGGACTGATCATGCATGATGTGCTGGGGGGGGACTAAACAGGGTGGGGGAGAAGTCTTTTTTTCTCCTTCTAATCAACAAGAAGGGAACGTGATCAGTGTGTGTGTGTGTGTGTGTGTGTGTGTGTGTGTGTGTGTGTGTGTGTGTGTGTGTGTGTGTGTCCGCCCGGTGAGAAG
Organism: Lampris incognitus; assembly: GCF_029633865.1. NCBI lineage: Eukaryota > Metazoa > Chordata > Actinopteri > Lampriformes > Lampridae > Lampris > Lampris incognitus. The sequence continues at coordinate 132,521,034 of NC_079211.1, read as the reverse complement.
AGGCTGTTGGCTGATGGAGAAGCAGATATGTGGATATAGCAGGGCCCGGGGGTCAGCATGGTAAACAATACGCCCCGTGATAAATCCTCTTGTCTGTTCCCTGCGTGCCTCCTCTTTTGATTTATTCCTTCAGAGAGCAAGAGGAGACGGCAGAGGGAAAACACAGATAAATAATTCACAGGGACATTAACATCAAAGGGACCGTAGGGAAACCAAAACCAAAAAAATATGACCGTCGGGGTTGGGGTGCTGTTTGCCCGGGCGTGCTGCATGTCTCTTATTTAGAGTGGTAACGGGCATGACCACAGCCGAACACCAGTCAAGCACGTCATCTTCACTTTGTCGTTACAGTCCCTGCTTGGCTGGTTGTAAAGGCGTAAATACATCTGCCCACCCAGCTATGTCAATAAGCCTACCCTACAAGTTGACCAATAGATGTTGCAGCATGCAGCTGTAAACACAGGCTGCCTGCCAAAGGGCAATGGAAACGCTCCCTAACAAGATAATTCAACAGATCATGTGGCAATTTAGACAAGGCCTGTTGATTTTACAAAGGACACAGCTGCTTTATTTTCTCTTTTGTCAAAAGTCCCTTTTGCTCGTACGACCCAGCTGCCATGCGAGCTTTAGTCTTGCCTTTTTGAGAGAGCACTGCATTTTAACAAAGACCGACAATTAGGCATGCATGAAAACACACATACCTCCGCTCCTGCGCATGAACACACGCATGCACACATGCACAAGCATGCATGCCTGCATGTACACACACACACACACACACACACACACACACACACACACACACACACACACACACACACACACACACACACACACACACATACACACATACACACAGCTGGAAAGACATAGGGAACTGCTTGGAATACAGAGGTGACCTATTTGATGGTCGTTTACATCGTTTATTTTCTGTTTTGCTGCTACTGCAACCACCAATCCCATGTGTATGACAGTTTTGCTTGTTGTGTCGACTGAGGGGGGGGGGGTGGCCCTGAGTTGATTTTCTCCAATGCCTGCATGCCCCTGGGGGACACGTCGCACTGGTGAACTGCTCTTTGTGGTGGTTATCAATCAATCTAGTTGCGTTTTCAAAGACCTCGACTGGAGCACTGAGTCTACAGTATACGGTATGTTCAAAAATATGCGAAATGGACGTCCGGGTAGCGTAACAGTCTATTCCGTTGCCTACCAACACGGGGATCGCCGGTTCGAATCCCCATGTTATCTTCGGCTTGGTTGGGCATCCCTATAGACCCAATTGGCCATGTCTATGGGTGGGAAGCTGTATGTGGGTGTGTGTCCTCGTTGCTGCACTAGCGCCTCCTCTGGTCGGCCAGGGTGCCTGTTCAGGGGGGAGGGTGAACTGGGGGGAATAGCGTGATCCTCCCATGTGCTACGTCCCCCTGGTGAAACTCCTCACTGTCAGGTGAAAAGGAGTGGCTGGCGACTCCACATGTATCAGAGGAGGCATGTGGTAGTCTGCAGCTCCCCGGATCGGCAGAGGGGGTGCAGCAGCAACCAGGATGGCTTGGAAGAGTGGGGTAATTGGCCAAATGCAGTTGGGGAGAAAAAGGGAGGAAAATCCAAAAAAAAAAAATGTGCAAAATGTGACCACGTGTAATTATGGACATGCGTACTACTGCGTAGCAAACTCCACACAGGAATGTTCGCTAGCTAGTAAAGTGTCAAGACTTTGCACAGCAAAAAGCCCAGAGAAGCGCGCCTGTGATGCAAGTAGAACTTGTTTTTTGTTTATTTTACTAATAATCAACCTGAACACTTTTCCTATTAATCATTTCATTTTGGCATCAACTGTGCAGTGCATTTCGTTGTTGCTGGTCATTTTAAAGCTTCTAGTTTTCACTTCTTTCATTCGCCACTGACATGACGTTATGTTAGGTCTGATTGTGATGGGCAGGCCGGGGATGCTTTGGCCATCCTGCATCGGGGCCCAGTGCTGACTCGTTATGCCTGTGGATTTCACAGTTGTTTTATCAGTCTGGATTTCCATGTTGGGTTCAAGGTCAACGGGGGGGGGGGGAGGGGTTGGAATTAGTTGATGTTTCCTGGCCAAGATGAGATACGAAGAGTAGATCAGAAACCAATTTGTATGCTGTGGGAAGAGCGGGCTGACCCACTGGTCTGATCAGCAGGGATGTTTTCTTTAAAGTGTAATGCCACGTCACTGACGTGTACGTGGACTCTTTTGGATATACTTCACTTAGCTAGATGACACATATACATTAAACCTAAAATCTGGTAGTGATATGAATGTAATTAAGCACATTGCTGCTTTCTGCCCAAAACTTGACTTCATCCACATGACAGGTCAATCTCGTCTCCCATCGGCTGCTGCAGTGTAAGAGCCAGCAAAGCCGTGCATGGCTCTTGATGTGGAGGAGCCTTGTAGGCAGGCCCTGGGGCTGGTTTGGATTTGACTCTGCTATATCCGGAATGACATCGTCCGTCAAGGTCAAAGGCTCTCAGATAACCAACAGTTCCTGCCGGATGGCTGTCGTATAGTCATCTGAAAGACCGTGCCGTTCTCCCATTTCTGTGGAGGACACAGCGAGAGGGGAGCATAGCTCCTTAGTACAGCATCTGCTGGTGTTCAGCAGCTTTCAGAGACAGCTTCCCATGATGGCTACCCGCTTCTCTGTCCAGGGAGAGAGAGAGGTGTAATTCATTTGTTCATTCTTTCATTCTGTGTAGAGTCGAGCCACGCTGTATAGCCGATGTCAGAGGCGAGGTAAGGTGAGCTTATTTGAATAGCACATTTCATACACAAAGGCAATTCAAAGGGATTTATCTGAGGCATAAAAAGACATACAACGAAACACAAAATAAGATAAAAAGAAATCCCCCCCTATTTTAAGGCCCATATTAAGGCTTGAGATTGAGGATTGTGATTGTGAGGCTTGTGTGAATGTGTGGACCCTGTGATGGACTGGCAGCCTGTCCAGGGTGTCTCCCCGCCTGCCGCCCAATGACTGCTGGGATAGGCTCCAGCATCCCCGCGATCCTGAGTAGAATAAGTGGCTTGGATAATGGATGGATGGATAAAAAGAAATGTAAAAAAGATAAATTACAGCATAAAATTGTAATCAGATGAAAATTAATAAAAAAATAAATTTAAGATTCTAGCCAGAACTGGTTGGTGCAGCAACTTCCTGGTCCATGAAGGTGGACCAGGATGTGTGTCTCTGTGATATGTGTTTCTTACTGTTGCATGTCAAGACTTTTTGTCTGGATTTTAATTTCTTCTCAGCTGAGCTGGTGTTATTAATAGACTTTCTCTGAGAGACATCTCTTTTCTCCGTTGTCACAAATGCACTCTTGTGTTTTCATGAAAAATTTTGGTTTCAGAGGTTGAAGTGTTGGCGAGCATAAAAGCGGGGTTGTTTCTCATTGAAGCTTGCTGTCGTAAAAATTTAGAGAAGTCAGTAAAAGAGTAACGTTCGATAATTCACCTGCCTTCTGCTCCTGCCTGTGTGTTGTTGCTGATGCCATGGCTGGTGTACGTATGTTTTATAATTGGACATAAATCATGTCTGCATTGCTATGAGTGTGAGGGAGCCCCCTCAAAGGGTGGTTATTCAACGTATGCCTTGAAGTAGTGCTGGACATGCCCACTAGTATGCTGTTCTGGACTAATGAGTCGCCGCAGTGCATCTTGATTGAGCTTCCCATTTCCATGCACGAGTGGTTCACAGGCTGCAGCTAAAGCAGGAGCGTTGGCTTTATCTCTTGGAGTAAAATTAGACTTGCTTTAAGATAAGCTTTCTGGGCATCCAGGTGGCGTGGTGGTCTATTACGTTGCCTACCAACATGGGGATCGCCGGTTCGAATCCCCATGTTATCTCCAGCTAGGTCAGGCGTCCCTATAGACACGATTGGCCGTGTCTGGCCGTGTCTGGTCAGTCGGGATGCCTGTTTGGGGGTAGAGGAACTGGGGGGAATAGTGTGATCCTCCCACGCACTGCATCCCCCTGGCAAAACTACTCACTGTCAGGTGAAAAGAAGCAGCTGGTGACTCCACATGTATTGGAGGAGGCATGTGGTAGTCTGCAGCCTTCCCCGTATTGGCAGAGGGGGTGCAGCAGTGACCAGGATGGCTTGAAAGAGTCGGGTAATTGGCCAAATTAAATTGAGGAGGAAAAAAAAAGGGGGGGGGAGATAAGCTTTCTACTTCATGATGTTACTTGAACCAGAAACAAACTGGTTGCGTGTCAGTATTCTGGACACACATCCTTTTCTGCTGTTGGGTCTTTTTGCTCATCTTCTTTTAGCTGAGTAGGATTTTTCATGTTTCTCACTTGCTTATTCTTGCTGCATCCTGAAATTGTGTTTTTTTTTTAACTTACATAACGTCTATGTCGCACTGGAACTCACAGACAAATACTGTCCAAGGCAGTAGCGTTTGAAGAGACTAATTTACAACACATTGCTTTGCTGATGTGCACAGCTGCAGGCCCTCTGGAAAACTGTGGACAATTTCTTGTGGCAGCAAAGTCGGCTAACTCAATTCAGTAACCTAGCGCTGATAAGATATAATCAAAACAAGCACTTAGACTTTAGACCAGTTAAAAGGCGCTGAGGGCGAATAGGGCCATCACAGTAGCACCACATATAGATTAGCAAACACAAGAAGGAAGTGCTGAAGGTGATAAAACAATTTTACAGCTACCCAGGGCCAATATGACAAAAATGTGAACCCGCACACTTCACAAGGATTTGTACTGGATTATACATGAGATATGTGCATAGACACAGGTCCGATGCACTCATTAGTCCAGAACATGTAATATAAAACACGGCGTCCAGGATAAAAAGACAGTCCAGAGCAGGTTGTCAGTGCCTTCTCAGGTGATTGAAGTTGGGACGACTGTTGCTCAAATTGCCCTTCAGCTTTATGGCTTCTGGCACAAAAAAATGCGTTTGCAAAAAGAGTTGGAACAGTCATACTACTCAATATCTACCACTGGATACGGAGCAGTACAACTGCTAGACTTTCAAATAATTTTCAATTAAATGATTAAAAGTTGCAAAAAACATCATGGGAATAAGGTGCGTTTCCATCAGTTGGGAGTGAGTCAGCCTGCTTAGCATAGGAGTGGTGGCTTGGCGCCACTGTGTAAAAAGAAAAACAGGTTTAACTCATTTGCTTGTTCCTGGTTCCCTTCCACATTCAGCCTCTCTGCTTGTATGTGCATAGAAGGCGATCTTTCGGTTATTTTAGCCGCGAGCATAATTATACACACCCTTTGCTTTTACATAAAGGTAGGTCCAGGGTACAGTTTACTCTTGTTTTGCAGTTTACCCAGTTTCCCCTCAGGGATGAATAAAGTATTTCTGATTCTGATTCTGATTTACATACTGAATAATACTGGCCAGAATTTGGATGGCTGAACTCATGAGATTATAATGAGAGTGCTTGTTTTTTATTGATAATAATGATAATAAGAACTCAAAGAACAAACAAATACCAAATTATCATATAATTACAATAGAGACATTAATCATTTAACAATAGAGATGTAATAGGGCAGCACGGTGGTGCAGTGGTTAGCGCGGTCGCCTCACAGCATGAGGGTCCTGGGTTTGAGCCCCGCGGTAGTCCAACCTTGAGGGTCATTCCAGGTCGTCCTCTGTGTGGAGTTTGCATGTTGTCTGTGTGAGTTTCCTCTTGGTGCTCCAGTTTCCTCCCACAGTCCAAAGACATGAAGGTCAGGTGAATTAGCCGTACTAAATTGTCCCTAGGTGTGAGGTGTGGGGGGGCTGTGATGGCCTCATATCCACAACGCTGATCACTCTGAAATAAACTGACCTGTGCTATATAACATTTATTAATAAAGAAAATTTACTGTCAGAAGTGGGATTCGAACCCACGTCTCCAGGGGAGACTACGACCCGAGCTGAGCGCCTACTGCGGGCGGATCGTCCGGGTGAAATGTTGACAATGTTGAGCGACGTTGAGTTTATCGTCAAATCACATTTCGGTACCATCAACATTCATCAACATCCTCTGCCAATCGTAACACCCATATCTCCCTCCTATCTTCCCCTCATGAAGATTTGACCAATCAGTTCAGAGGTAGGCGAGGGATGTTGATGCGGGCGTTGAGGTGAACATACAACGCGTAGCCTATACGATCGACAGTCTCAATTCATTCGAGCTGTCAAATATATAAATCCAGTTTGCCGTAGCATTGAACGCCAGCTGTGTACGGTACAGTACAGTACAGCAAGGTTATGAAGAGCTACCTATTGCTCATGGTAAGCAATACTTTTCACGACATGATATATCTATTAATTTTGGTTATTGGGGGGGCTACTCTCATACTGATGGGCTGCACACGATCTCTCACACGGTCCCTATTTAGAAGCATAGCCCTGTTGTGACTGATGTGTCGTGTTACGTATATTGACCCACTCCATAGCTAGAGATGCTAGGTGAAAACGTAGTAGTGACCTACGGTCAATTTCTCCCACATTATATAGCGGTTTCTTATGGATATGTGCACATTAGAGGATGTAACTGAAAGTATGAATCATTACAACAATTCTGGTATGGTGTCATGTCGATTTATTCAGCTATTCTATCATAATACTAGGCTACAATTTCGCTAGCTTGCTTGCCGTTGCATTGAACGCCAGCTGTGTACGGTACGGTAAACATGTGTATTGTAAATAGTTACAGCCTACTGCCTGTGACGTCATTGTCAGCTCTGGAAACCCAGGTTTTTTTTAAGGCAGCTCATACGACGGTCGTTGGATCGAATCTCGTCCGAAGTGTAAAAAACATGAAAGTTTTCTGACGTCGTTTCGACAGCTAACAACGCATTTATCAGAAAGATGCGGTTGGAAACAATCATACTTTCCCTCCCCCTTCTCTTCCTCCCTTTCTTTTCTTCTCCCCCCTTCTTCCCCATCTTTACCTGGATGAATGCTCCCCAGCCTGAGCGCAGCGCCTTAGACCGCTCGGCCATCCTGACATGTGCCCCAGCTGATCTATTTTTGTTATAAGAATATTTCAGACCGCCTGTCGCACAATGACTATTGGGATAGGCTCCAGCATCCCCGCGACCCTGAGAGCAGGATAAGCGGTTTGGATAATGGATGGATGGCTGTAACAGGACAATAAGGACTGCACAATGTTTCAGGTTAAAATGTCTTGATGCATGCTCAACGATAATTATGATAATAGTAATTACAACCTTCTTTGATTCAGGTTAAAACCCTTTTTAGTTGTGTTAATTTGTGATGACTTATCACACGCTGTAGTGGTTCAAACTACAGACCAAGAATAATGGCATGTGAAACGTCTAGACAGCAATCATTTAATCCCACTAGTATGCCTGAGGTCACATCATCTGGAGTTACCAAAGACCGCACACCACCTTCTCTCTGCTTAACTTTTTTCCTTTATTTTATCCTTCCATCCTTGAATGAAGGTGGCACACTAGCTACTGAAAACCTAACCCAAAGTCAAGGGATAAGCACATGCATAATAACACACAGAAAGTAAAAAACAAAAACAAAAAAACATACAAACCCAGTCATCTCAGAAACCCCAAAGACACTTAATTATACCAACAATGTCTCCTGACCCAAGGAGATCAGCGGGATCAGAGGAAATGAGTCTGGGAACTAACTCTCACGGATCTGTTTATTCAGCAGCGGTGAGGGGAAGACTGCCACAGTCGCGGCTGGGCTGGCAGCCTGTGTTGTGGACGCTCTTTGACCCGGTACGGCCAGAGCTGCAGCAGCTGGTCCACGTTTAAAGCCCTGACACAGACCCAGTTCTCTGAGCAACCTTGGAAAGTCTCAGGGGATATTTACTTATTTATCCATCCAAGCTGAGATTGGCCTTTCCTGGCTGGCTTGCATGTGTGCCTGTTTTTCTCTCTCTATTTGCCCGGCCCCATTCGAGCATGTGTGTTTGTTTATTTGTGTGCCTCTCTACCTGTCAGTCTCTCCGTCTGTTAGTCTCTCTGTTTACGTATATTTACTGTTATGCTCGTCACCTGCTTGCCTACGGTGTGTATGTACGGTACAGCAGTCTGTCTGTTTACCTGCCGTTACTGTTGGTTTGTCTATCCGTCTCTCTTCTCAGCACGTCTGTCAGTGTGTCAGTCATCTCTCCGCATGCCTCTCACTCTATCTCTGTCTGTCTACGTGGGCTGTCTCTTCGTCTATATTTATTTGCCTTTAAAGTGTGTTTGTCTGGGTGTCCACCTGTCTCTCTGTGCATCATGCTGCTTGCCAGTTTTCCTGGCTTTTCTTACAACTCTTTCACCTGGTGCTGAGTGCATGCAGAAAGCTGCAGGCTGTGTAATTGAGGGATTGATTGATTGCTGTTGCATGGAGCACCTTGTCAGTGAAGGATATAGCGAGTGTCCCTACATTACTCTGCTTGACTGAGTGCCATCTGAGACTTACCCTGGCCTGCAGCACCATTTTACCTGGAATGAAAAAGGTCACGGTAGTGCAACCTCTTCCCTGAGACAAATTCTTCCTTGATGGCACACAGGATTGAAGGAATGGACATTTTTTTGTTGTTGTTGCAGTTGTTATTTTGAAGGGCAAATTGCTTGAAAACACAACCTTTCTTACTGCGCAATAACACACTGCTTAAAAATGGTATTTTAGCAACATGTCATCATCAGACTTTTCGCTGTAAATATTTGGATTATGAAGATGAACAGAAAGCATTCTCTCTCTCTGTCTGTCTCTGTGTCTGTCTCTCTCTCTCTCTCTTTCTCTCTCTCTCTGTCTCTGATTACGTCTCTCTGCTGTTGTAATGTGGTACGATAGAAGGCCCAGGGTACTAAATGGTGTTAAGGATGACAGATTTAAAAGAATAATCTCTGTAAGGGTTTAAAAACATTCATAGAACATATCTCTTCATCCAAACAGCTTTTAAGTCTGCAAAAATGAAGAATTACACAGTTCAAATCACTGACAATGGCTAGGGTCAATAATCAGGAACTCTAAAGTGGTTAGCGCCGGCTTGATAACCAGTCTTAAAATCAATACCTATTATTAAACAGCTCTATTTGAAATATTAAAGTATGTGGAAAAAACTCAACTGAGAGAGCTTTCTGTGGCCTAATGCCACACTGGGGCCATCAATACTAAAACATGTGCAATTGTTCCAGATGTAGAATGCAAGAGTTGCTCTCTGACATTATTTTCTGATGTATAAACTAACTTACGTTCTCTTTAACCACAGTGCAGGAATTTACTAAATTTACTTTTTGTATCTGTGCACATGCATCAAGAGCAGAAGGCTGTAAATGAATGGCCGCATGGGCATGTATCCGTGACGTTTCGCCCTGCTCTCGAGGTTATGTTTTTATTGTTTTGTTTCAGTCATTCATTATTTCCTGTTTTATTTTGAAGTACTCACCTGTCTCACTGACTGTTGTGTTTCCTGTTTTAGTTTGAAGTACTCACCTGTTTTGTCATTTAATTTCCTGCCCCTGGTTTTGCCTTAAGCCGAGCCCATATATTCCACTCCTGTCCCCCACTCCCTCATTTAGTGTATTTAGTCTGTGTGTTCCCCTGTCTCAGTGCCAGTTTGTGTACCCAGTGTCACGCGATCCAGCCTGTTTTTTTACTGTCTTGTTTTCCTGGTGTTTTTGATCTCTGCTTTGTTTTGTCTGACCTCACCTTTGTCTTGCTCCTTGCCAGAATTTGTTTGCCTCTTCTGACTGACTGCCTGTTTACCACACCTTTTGGGCAAGTGAAAGACTGTTTTTGATTCAAGTTCAAGTTCTTTATTATCATATACATATAAAAAGTACCATGTACCTTCAAATGCAATGAAATGCATGTGCCCTGGCTCTCTCAGCCCTTAAAACTATATATAAGGAAAGAATGAATAATAACAAAACAATAAATACAAAAAATAAATAAGAAATCATAAATCCCACAAAATAATAAATCAATGAAATTTATGTAAGGAGCCTACTGTTCATTATTCTGACTGCCTGGGGGTAAAGACTGTCTGTGAGGTGGCTGGTTGGAGCTCTGATGCTCTGTAAGTGTTGTCCTGAGGGGAGGATGGAGAACAGACCATGTGCTGTGTGGATGGTGTCCTCCATCATACTTAGGGCCTTCGTTCTGCAATGGGTGGTGTACATGTCCTGAAGCTGTGGCGGTGCTGCTCCTATGACGTCTGAAGCCATTTTTACTATCCTTCCAGGTGTTTGTGGTCCTGTTCAGATTAATATTCTGCCTGAGTCATGCAGTTGAGTCCTATTTGCTGGTGTTTGGACCAGTTGTTACAGTATCTACTGTGACAACCCTGTCCTCGTAAAGTCAGTTCTGATCTAATATGATCTCATAGTCCATTTTGTAAAAAAAAAAAAAAAAAAAGCTCACACCGGCTCTGGAATAATTGCATTCTCAAAGATTGTCCATTACTTACTATGAAATGGGTTTCCTTTTGTCCCCATCCATTGCTAAATTGAATTCAGTTTATATGAACAAACCACATCTAATCGACGTCAAATCCAATAAATAAATCCAATCTGACGCACTCTTATGGCAAAAAATTAAATAAATAAATAAAAACCTTAAATCCGATCTGATGCATTCTCTTTTGGCAAAAAAACAAACAAAAAACTATCAGGTCACTGATTGGATCTGAGGGCAATGCTTGAGGAAATGCAGCAGTTTCTTTTACATACAGACAGTTATCAGAGTTCCCAAACTTTTAAAGTGAGGAAAGGATGAAAATGAAAACAAGGTTCTTTGTATGCCAGCACTGTCATCTCTCCCTTCTTAGTCTTCTACCCCTTCTCACTTGTCCCTCTCGTTATTTGCTTTCTCGCACTTCTTTTTTCTCATCTCTCTCCTCTCTCTCTTGTTCTCCTCTGATGTTCCTTCACTCAGTTTTCCTTTTCTCAGCCCCTATTTCTGTCTTTCTTTCTCCTTTATGCTCCATTGCACACACACGCACACACAATGTTGCACATCCCATAATGTGAGCACATAAAGTCGTAGCACACATCATAAAGGGTAATGATAGCAGAAAATGGGTATTCATACATGATTTAGTCACACTCCACTTTGTGCCCTTCTCTCTCTCCCTGCGCATCAAAACATAACCATTCTTGGCCTGATGTATTACGCTGAGCAGTGGGGATGCTTTGCTGTCCAGAAACGCCATCCTTAAATGCTCCTTCACCCGTTACCATGACAACTACGGAAAGACCGCGAGGCAAACCGAAGCTTGACCCGCTCCAGAACACCTCCATCTTTTTTTGACCTGGCCAGCAAACTCTATCATCAACTCTGTGAAAGCTCAACAGCTTGGAATGTGAATGCTGTTTACTTGCAAATCTGGTATCTTTTATACACTGATGTGTATTTTTTTTATACTGGGATTGAAAACTGAACTTTTGGGGCAATAAATGTGTCGTGTATGTCTTTATGCATGCTCAATGGAGTGTCATTTATTTTGTCAACTCAATCTTTTGCCTGGTGTGGGTGCCTCAAATCAACCGGCACAGAGTTCACTGTGAAGGGGCATTTTGTTTTATAACACTACCAGTTACACTCACCACACTAACAGTGGTAGCATTTAAGAATTCGTTTCTATATTTGCCATGCTACCAACTGTCATCAGAAAAACTTTCTCATGCTGCACTGAACAAATTTACTTTTGGTCTCTCTTACTTATTCCCTGTACAGCTGCAGCCATTAAGACCATACCACCACTTGAATGCACATAACCAGAGAATAATGAATGATGAGATCATGTATATGATAGTTTCATGCATTGTTCATTTACTCCGTACCTCTATTTCTGATGACCTGGCTATTCCTTAAGTCTCTTACATCCATACTGAAATGTTTAAAGCCACGTGAAATCCTTTGGTCTTGAATTGAGTGTTATGACCTTCATGTCAGGTCCTCCAAGAACCTCAGAGGCAAGGCAGGCTGCTGTAAGGCTTTGGCTTGAGATCAATACTAATCAATTTGCCAGTCTGTTAGTTAATAACAAGCTAAGAACCTGCTGCTCAGAAAAAATAAGGCTTCCAGACCTCTTTAATTTGTCATAATAGGAGGGCAGAGGAAGCAAACCCAATTATCTGGCTCTTGGTCTCCGATTCTTCACCTCTGGCAGATACCATAGGAAGCAAGGCAGGGTTATTTTAGGGAGCAGCCTGCTGCCTATTCTGTTTCATCCTGTCAGGTAGATTTAATTTAGAAATTGAACCGTTGCTAATCAGATTTTTTTGCCTGTCAAACTGTTTGTGTGTACACCAAGTAACAAAAAATGAATCAACATCTTGAAAAACCCATTTTTATAGGGCTCAAGCCTTGAATATGTTGCACTGAATTTAGGCTTTAAACTTAATTTTCTTGTCAATCAAAATCCCAGAATTAGGATACAATTCTGGTTTGCTCTTTAAAGAGCAAGAAAACCCCAGAGCATTTTAGTGAGCTGACATCTACAGGTGAAAAACATGGCAGGCTGTACTTGGTACTCTGTGATGTTAGCATAGCAGGATAAACACAGCTGCAGCTAATAACATTGATAAGGAATCTGATTGATTTGAGTGTGCCAACAGATTGATCTGCATTGACAGGCAGATGGACACAGCACTAACAATTGTCAATAGAACTGTCAATACTGGTTCTTTAGCCGATCTACATCCAACAGATCCATTATTAATGTTATTAGCTGCAGCTGTGTTTATCCTGCTATGCTAACATCACAGAGTACCAAGACCAGTCTGTCATGTTTTTAACCTTTACATGGTTTTTAATGTGTAGATGTCAGCGAACTCACTAAAATGGTCTTGGGCTTTGTTACTCTTTAATTTAGGTTTTCTAGAAAAACTGGATCACACAGAAATATGATCATATCAGCACATATTCTCATAGATTGTAGGCTGTGATAGAGGTATCCAAATTACCACTTGAACCTTGTTGGCCAAGATGATGAGGGCATAGGTAATCCTTTAGATTCAACGTTCAGGCCCATGGCCAGTGACTCTGGCCAGGTCTTGTGCTCTGAGATGAATAACTGGGTTGAGGATGGATGGCGTGCCCAGATTTCTTAGCCTGTCACTTTACACTCAGCATAGAAGCTCCCTGAACCTCCACTGGAGAACCTCGGCTGGCGAACAGAGAGCCCATTAATCAAACCAAAAGGTCAGGAGCTAAACCCAATTTACCCACACGCTCCCCTTGTCGCTCACAAGAGTAATGAATATATTGGCGGCAAGCAGGAGGAGCCCAGCAGAGAAAATGTTCAATGAGATTTAGTCCTTCTGAAAAATGTGCTACGGTTCATCTGCTGCCCCCTTTCTCCAAGAGGGACAGAAAGATAGACAGAGGATGACTCTGGGTTGAATAACTAAACATCACTTACAGATTCTATGACAGTCTTGCATCCATCAGGTCTTCACTAGGCAGATATTAAACTAATGAATATATATATGTATATATAGTTTAGTGGTTTAATATGTTTTTTTGCCCCTTGATTTTGACCAACCTACTGTAGCCACTGTCCTGAACCATTCATACATAGCGCTAGAATGCTGACATATAAAAACCAAAAGCTCAATAGAGGTGGGCAATAGAGCTATATAATATCAATATTAGGATATCAGATTATATATCATCTAGGATTTTGGTTATTGCAATATGGTAATATAATTTAAACATTATCCTTGCCATGTCTTAAAGGCTGCATTTCGGCAAAGTGATACATTTTTCTGAACTTATTTGACTGTTTTGCTAAGTGAAATGAGCAATGCCATTAATTTCTTGGTTATCATATCCACATTATTAATGATAATTTCTCAAACTTTTCTTCTTTATATACATCTTAAGAAAGGCTCAACAGTTATCCCCCAAAATATCAACACATTATCGATATCGAGGTATTGAATCAATAATATTGTGATATTTGATTTTGTCAATAGCGTCCTGCCCTACAAATTAGTATTCAATGTATGCCTTGCTCTGTTTCTTTGCATTGTTTGTGATTTCCTGTTGTCCTTGAACAATCAATCCCAAAACACTGCAAATTGTGATTATGTCTCTGCACCGATTTCCCCAAGCCAAACTCTTGTCCGTTTAGATAATCATGTGCTTTTGCATTTCTGTGCTCATTCGCTCTTCATTGCTCGGTCAGATGTAGCAATCACGACAGGTCTCTTTGTGCAGTGTTTATGAATTATGGGTTGATGTAAACTAATCAGCCCCATTAGTGAGCATCTCCTATGTTAAAAAGCAGACTGCTTGGGTAAAACGATTTAGTTGCCTTTTCTTTTTTTATATTTATTCATACTTAAAGCATTTAAACTGCACTGCACATCACCCTTCTTGTCCTCACCTGTCCTTCGGCTGTCTGACTGCATGTCGTGTCTGAGGAGAGCATCCTGTCACCGCCGTCAGCTTCCTATCTATACCAAGAATCCAATGACTTTCCCCTCATCCATAATTGAGAGGTCGAGCTAGGTGCCTGGAGAGCTGAAATGAATTAGCTGGAGGTATTAATAGTCATCTAAAAATACAGCTGCAGGTCTATTTCCAGGGGCACTGAGAGGCAGTGCGCCCCTGTGAGCAGTGGTGTTAAAAACATACCTCAAAAAGTACAACTGTTCAAAATGATTTTTTTTTGTTGCAAAAGACTTAAGAATTGTAATTCAGCAAAACCTTGACAAAACATCTGTATTGTTTGGTTTGATGCGATAGTGAGAATTAGTTGGAGCAAAATATGCCACAAGTATATTTCTCCAAAAGCATATTTCAAGCTATGGTGAAGAAATGAAACGTAGGCCGTCAACAGGGTGGAAGAAAAGGCCCAAAGTCAATTTTGAAACAATTTACTGTAATTGTCTCATATCAGCAACATTTGTCATTAACCAAAATTATTTCAATTCTACTCCAGTCCGTTTCATTCCACTCTCCCTTTAATTGAATCATCTCCCCTCCCCATTCATAACTGTGCCGTGCCATCAAAGAACACCCCCTCAGTTAAAACAGAAACAAAGGGGGATCATCACAATAATGTGGATGACTTGCAGTCTAACGAGGCAGACACATTTCACCTCTAATGATCTAAATGAACTCGTCACTCTTTCTCCCTCTCTGTCTGGATGCCTCAGCTGACCTGCTGTAATTACACCTTTCATTAGCCATTAGTACGGATAGCCTCCTAGCGCTGGCGGATTGATCGGGCAAGCACAGGGGTGCTGTCTGAGACACTGCAGTGGAAATGCAGAGGACAGTACAATATCACCCGGTTGATAAGGGCAGGCACTTCAGTGGGTGCGGTCAGAACTGTCACATGGGCTGTGCGAAGTGTGCGACCACACAGGGCCTCATGCCTGGCCTGCAATTCTGCAGTTTATATATATATGTGTGTGTGTGTGTGTGTGTGTGTGTGTGTGTGTGTGTGTGTGTGTGTGTGTGTGTGTGTGTGTGTGTGTGTGTATATATATATATATATATATATGTGTGTGTGTGTGTGTATGTATGTGTATGTGCGTGTGTGTATGTATGTATATATATATACAGATACATAAAACTTTGTTAAAAGAAACACACAATGGTAGGGAAAGTGCTCAACAAATAAGGAGCAAAATAATCCAGTGAGTCAAAAAAATTCTTCATGATTAGATATATGTGTGTGTGTGTGTGTGTGTGTGTGTAGTGAATTCAGGGGTAGCCGGGAATCCGCCACAGCCAGAACGCGAACCCAGGTCTCCCACACCATGGCGACTACGTTAACCAATCAACTAAAGGGTCCGACCCATTATCCAAGGGCTAGTGAGTCTACACATCCGTGGTTATCTATCTATCTATCTATCTATCTATCTATCTATCTATCTATCTATCTATCTATCTATCTATCTATCTATCTATCTATCTATCTATCTATCTATCTATCTATCTATCTATCTATCTATCTATCTATCTATCTATCTATCTATCTATCTATCTATCTATCTATCGATCTATATACTTCTAAAATGAAATTCCTGTGTGTCATTTCCATGATGCATAGTCAATGTCACATGAAAAAAATCCAAAATTATTCAGTTGTTTTCATTTTCCATATTGCATAGTAGTAGTGCATGCTCCATGTCGCTGCTCACTGCGAGGAAGAAGGAGACGGGGGAACAATGTCAGCTGCACGAGAGCGCGACGGATTTCGTAAACATGAGTCGGAAAGGAAAAAATTTAAAAATAAGGAAGAATTTCATAAGTCACTGCGAGAATTGCTGGATAAGTTTGTCAACACTTCCAGAGATTAGGCGGCTGAGCAGGCGTCCAAAGCTAGCGGGTGCATGTGGCTGTGGTCGTAGGTTACGTGTAATGACCGGTCAGAAAAATTATCTAGAATCTGAATGAAATGTTGGCTATAGAGCTGAAATACTGAATTGTATAATACTGTCATGTTTCAACATGCCAAAATAATGTGGCAGCTGAGCTGACTTGATGATGTAAAGCCAACATTTGATTTTTTTTTTCCTTTGAAAGACTATAATAGCAAAAAGTCATAGCTGAGACTGTGCATGATGATGCTGTATTATTCTACTTGTTGAAAATGTATTGCGCTGAGATTACACGTGCAGTAGAACTAGAATAGCTATATGTGTGTGTGACCGTGATTAATGTGCGTGCATGTCAATGAGCAGGGCCTGGCATGCCAAGTTCACACTGGGCCTTGCACCCCCAACCCCCGTGATGGCCCTGGTTGCGGTGATAGGAAAGATAATAGACAGTGCATGGCTTCACAGGGAAGGCAATCTATTTTTATGTGGCTATCACGTAGAACATAATATATCAAGTAGCACCTTTCACAAAGACTGCATTTATATTAGGACTTTATTGCCTCATTTGGAGATTCGCAAAGTCTTGCCCAATTTTTTAACTGCAGTAATATTGTCTTGAGCAGACATTGTGTAGGCTAATTTATTTTTTTTTGCACTGCAATGCTTTGTTTATCACGCAGAGTCCAACTTGCGAGCTATGTTATACAACCAGATCCCTGATAAATATTGTTATTTTAACACATTTTACATAGGCTAATGGAGAAATCAATAAAAAAAATCATAATCACATATATCAAGTGACGGGATAGCACATATTACCATGAATATTTTAAATGAAGCAATGATGTCACCAAAAAGCATCATGGCTAGACTCATTCTTCTCCTTTAGACTGTTAAATCTGCGATAATCCTCTAGATTTACATGCAAACAAATGTCCTTTACGATACTTTCTATTGCTGGTTTATTAAAGACAGTAGCTAATCCACAAATATCCAGATCGCAATGGCTTTAATTAGTTGCTGTTAATCATGGTTACCGTTGGGCAGGACTTTCATCAGAAAAAAAAAATGCTACAGCACACATTGTTTCAACACTTTCACCACAGCGGCTGAATGCAAAGCATTAAGGCAAGTGTACTGGTGTGTTTGAAGAGGAAATGATGTTGGCACATCACCGTAAAACTCATGTTCATGCCACTCACGCCATGGTTTTTTTGTACAGCAGTAGGGAAGGTATTGACACAAAAGCTTTAGAGACTGTTTAGATTGGGATGGAATGGATATCTGGGATTTGGAGTGGTCAATTACCATATCTATCTGTCTACCTATGTATCTATCTATCTATACATACATACATACATACATATAATATTATTGTTCATGTTAATGCAAGCTTCATCATGACTTTCCCCAGATTCAAAGCTGGAAACACACATGGGCCTTGGTATAAGTTTGTTGATATGAGTTTCATAGTCCTATTTTTAATTTGAATAAAACAACACACAGCTATGGCTTGACATGATATATAATGTCGACAGATTATTTGGCTATGTGTTGTCATCAATAGACTTAAGAGGAATCAAATGTCTTCCTGTTATGAAATGAAACATTCTATAAGGCTAAACTTTCATACGCTGTGAATACGCTATTTTCATGAGACACTTTCTGACCTCAATGTGGCTAACTACAAAAAAACCAAAAAAAACCCCGACTAGGAACCAATAGACATATATTTAGGGGTTAGCGTGCTGACAACTGGGGGAAAAAACACCACACCAATACCACGAGCAATACTCAGAGATAGCTTCCAGTTCGAGCTGGAGTTTGGGAGATTTCTGTGTGTGTCTTGATATAGCCACAAAGACGGCTCCTACATAATTCCTCAGCCGCAGCAGAAGTTTTACAGTGCAGCTAGAGTGACTTTATAAGACTTTCCAAGCAGTGCTTCAAGTGAAATGCAAATGGCTGCAGTATAATAAGCCGTTATTTTAAATCATCTTAACAATAACCGTCCTTTAGAAAATCTTATGAGTCATGAGAGACTAACTTAACATGAGATGATGTGCATGTTAATAGAGCACCGCAGCACGCGATGGGGTGGTCAATAAATCAGTGGATGAACCGTGGCCTCCAGATGATGATCGTCGTAGTATCTCAGCACCACTGTGCAAATGAAAAGGAGGGTAGACCGGGGTTTTGGTGGATTAACCCTCCATTTCTGATTGGATCTCCACTGTTTCGCTCAAGTAATGCATTGCAAGGTGGTGTTTTTTGGGGGGTGGATTTCCTCCCTTTTTCTCACGAATTGTACTTGGCCAATTATCCCACCCTTCCGAGCCATCCCGGTCACTGCTCCACCCCCTCTGCTGATCCGGGGAGGGCTGCAGACTACCACATGTCTCCTCTGATACATGTGGAGTCGCCAGCCGCTTCTTTTCACCTAACAGTGAGGAGTTTCACCAGGAGGACGTAGCATGTGGGAGGATCACGCTATTCCCCCCAGTTCCCCCCCCGAACAGGTGCCCCGACCGACCAGAGGCGCTAGTGCAGCGACCAGGACACATACCCACATCCAGCTTCCCACCTGCAGACACAGCCAATTGTGTCTGTAGGGACGCCCGGCCAAGCTGGAGGTAACACGGGGATTCGAACCGGTGAGCCCCGTGTTGGTAAGCAACCGAATAGACCACTACACTAACCAGACACCCTAATGCATTGCAAGGTGTTGGGTGATGACACAAATGTCCTTATGACTTTACAAAGGGATAGTACAGAAAGAACTAGTTCCTTCCAGGTCGTTGTATTTGTCTTGTACTAGCAATTTTTTGGCTCCAGCTGTGCTTCATGCCCTTCATCACAACTCACTTGTTTCCCTCTCTCTCTTTCTCTCTGTTCTATCTTCCCCATCACTTCACATTTCATGCCCCTTCGTGACCCAGACATGCCCTCCAAAAAGAGAAATGTTTATCCTATCTGTTTGTATTTTGTTATATCAGACCAAAAATACTTACAGGACCTCTTTCTATCATTCAGCTGTCGGCTCTGTGCGTCTCTCAAATGTCTGTCTAAAACACTACCAACATGCAAACTCTCAGAAATAGCTGCGGGGAATCAGCCTCACTCTCCGCGCTGAGCAATTCTTTGTCCTGCCAAAATTCATCAGCAATGCCTTCCTTCTCCCTTAAGTAAATCCGCCGGCTCCCTTACAATGTACTGACAGGCCCCCTCATTCAGTATCATTCGATTATCAATTCTCATTTCATGAGCCACGGCTAAGCCCATTTCAGATTTAGATCCCAGACTTCAAGCGGGCATAGATCACCTGTCAGTTGTTAAAGCTCGGTGGCAGCAAAGGACAGAAAACTGTCAGTGGTGTTGTGCCGTCTGCCCAAAATGGCAAGGAAATGACTTCATTTCATGTGGAGGAATGAGGGACTATAATGGAAGTGACAGGAACCAAATGATTTCTGTGCGTTTTGACCAGGTTTTGAATAGCACTTGGTACTCTAGTTGTTTGGTTGGCCTTTGTAAAAGGCAGATTTTCTTCTGTATGTCTTGCAAAATGTTAAGGACAAAGACAAAAAATAAATTTCTGTACCATGGGAACAGGAAGGGGGTAATAATATTTGGTAAAACTTACAATGTGCATTATTGCTTTTGTAGACCAAAGTTGGAAAATGAGACTTCTGACATCCACAGCCTCAAGAGCAATCCCAGCCGTGGGATGACTGAAGCCATTGATTCATACCTCCAAGGAGACGTCTTATCATCATTATGAGGCACTTAAGGATGAGTAAAACACAGCAAAATCCCGCTCTTGGTGTGTTTTGGCTCGATCAAGAAGCATAGAAAGCCTTGTCTTTTCTTCCCTATTCAGTAATGGTCCAGTTAAGGTGATGTGAGTTCAATTCCGTGGCAGTTTGAGAGGTGATTGAAGAGCTCATCTCATCCCCTGTCACTCATGTACTCTGACGGGCACATTATTCTCCTCTGACCTTTCTTTCTCTCTCTCTCTCTCTCTCTCTCTCTCTCTCTCTCTCTCTCTCTCTCTCTCTCTCTCTCTCTCTCTCTCTCTCTCTCTCTCTCTCTCTCTCTCTCTCTCTCTCTCATTCCCCTCCCATTATTTTTTCCCTGCTATAATATCTATGTTATTTGTTAGCTGACGGGAAAAAGAGCAATTTATAAATCCAATACTTGACGGACAAGATGCACCTGTCAACCGCCAAGCTCCTGCAGAGAAAGAGACTGCAAATGTGATAACAGTGATTCCAGCGAGGTTTAATTGAAATATTTATACGAGTCTAAGTCAGTTTGTAAATTAAGTAATGCAGCTTCTCTTTTTGTGCCCTGGGAACGTGTGTGTTAGCTCCAACCGTACTTTTGCAGAAAGTATCGTGCTGAGAAGGCGAGGCTATTGCAGCCTCTATAAATACATCTACTTTGGCTTTGGGACCAAGCCTGCCCTAAATAAAGTAAAAATGTAAAGTGTAACCTCCTGTATTTATTCATCTCTTTATGCAGCCATGTTTTCATTTATTAATGCCGCAGGCAGACGGCGGGATATTGATTCTTTGCTTTCTTGCAGGCATTTGTGTGCAACGGGATCCATAAAGACTGCAGCCCACCCATGTGAGTGCCTCGCTGGGCAAGCCAGGCGCTCTTGGGTGGCCCTCCACTGGGAGAACAAAAGCCCTCTCCATGTCCCTGACTGGACCTTTTCAGATGGAGAATTCTGCACAAAAAACAACAATCCTTAATCCAAAGGCTTAATCCTAACCCCAATAAAACTAAAAGCAACAGCTTCTATAAAATACATTTCCATGAGGAATCCGTTACAATACGTTTCAATGGAGAAAACTGCCATTTCCTTGAAAAGCACTGTGTTATGATTTGCATGGAGGGTTGTCAGGCTATGAGGAAAAGGCAAGTGGGGGGCAAAGTCAGGGGGAAAACATGTCAACTCCTAATCCATTTCTTCCATTGATATATGTATGGCAGGCTTAACAGAGATTTGAATAATTCAAAGCACTTGGACTGCCAAAGCTCCATAATCAGCTTCCGAGCTCAAGAAGGCAGAGCGATAACATGTACAGTGCCATACAGGAAGACTGATTGCTCGGCCCACAAGCATAATTAAGCGGGGTGGAGGTGGCAGGGGGCTGATGGTAGAGGATCGGGAGGATCCCCATTTAATGACTGATCTGTGGTCAGCTGGCAAGAACTTGCGTGGGGTATCTTCCGATGAGGGAAAAGACTTGACCAACTGCATAATGATCTGACAAGTGTGGATCTGAAGGTGGTCTACCATATCTTGTGAATGCAAAAATATGTGGCATCAGCCCATGTGTTCCCAAGGCTAAGTATCTAAGCCAAGATTAATGCCTCCATATGGTTCACATTAGGGGAAATTTAGTAGATTATCACAGATGTAGTTGTTTAAAGCCTTATTAGTCAATAGGAGAGCGCTTACTGTACCATGCTGCTACATCTCAGTCTGTTTTGCAATCTAACAGGGTCGCTCATAGAGGACTGTACATGGCCTAAAGGACCCCACTGAACATTGAGGATTTGAAGTGGCAGTAGTGACTGGTTGAATTGTTCACTGACTCAATTAGGTTTGGGTTTAATTTGAGTTTAAAATGCAGTTCAGGGGATAATTTTAGGTTTTTTTTTTTTTTTTTACAATCTGGGTCTTGTGTTGGTAAATTTTGCATGTCAGTTATGATATCATTTTACTCACTGGTATCATTTTGAAGCTTTTGAACAATGGCTCGCTGCTGGATGCAGCTTTCAATGATGATGCAATGGAATTCGATCCTTTAACCTGTCCTTTAAAAAAAAACAAAAAACTTAGTGCTGTGGGTGTCTGGGTAGCGTGGCAGTCTATTCTGTTGCCTGCCAACGCGGGGATCGCCAGTTCGAATCCCCGTGTTACCTCCGGCTTGGTCACGTGTCCCTACAGACACAATTGGCCGTGTCTGTTGGTGGGAAGCTGGTGTGTCCTGGTTGCTGCACTAGCCCCTCCCCTGGTTGGCCGGGGCGCCTGTTTGGGGGGGAGGGGGAACTGGGGGGAATAGTGTGATCCTCCCACATGCTACGTCCCCCTGGCGAAACTCCTCACTGTCGCACAGTCGGAGCCCACCTACAGGCTGGTGGTCGCTCTTTCGGGGATGGGGATGTGTGCATCCTTGGTGGGGAGGAGCACTGGTTTGAACAGAGAGTCGGGGAGGCCATCTATGTGGAGAGGAAGTGACCATCCCTGAACTGAGGGCGGGTGGGGGGCTAATAATACATCTGTCGTCATCACTTGAACGACTGGGATTTCACCTCTACCTAAAACGACCACGGGCCGTCAAAATGACGGCTGGATTTTAAACTCTACATTCTGTCAAGATAAATACCCAATGGAGATATTAATGCATTGCATATGTTAGTATGTCTGTTAGGAAACGAATGACACCAAAATTAACATTTTAACAACTATAATACTATTTTTAAACAATTTAAACTTCAGAGAGACATGGTCGAACTTGAATAGCAAAATTGAAAAAAAGAAAATATTACCTGAAAAACAAAATGCAAAACACATATTGCTGAACTAACAAACGTAACAAGGCCTATAAATGACTGACACCAAAATTAACATTTTAACAACTTTAATACTATTTTTCAGACAATTTAAAATTGCCGCTGTCCAACGCCTGTAAATACTGCAACGCCTCGGTGGTAGTCATGGTGCGTCTGAAACGGTGGCGGTACCCCCCCCCCCCCAAAAAAAATCCTCACTGTCAGGTGAAAAGAAGCAGCTGGGAGGAGGCATGTGCTAGTCTGCAGAGGGGGTCGAGCAGCAACCAGGACAGCTTGGAAAAGTGGGGTAATTGGCCGGGTACAATTGGGGAGAAAAGGGGGGGGGCTTAGTGCCTCGGTTACACTGAGTACGTGATTTATCATTATCTATGACATCTAAATTATGCTGACTGGGTAGTTAATCGATGGTTTATGCGACATAAGTTTGCTGTTTACAGTTTATCTCAAGAAAATTCCAAGCAATTATGGGTTTTGACACCTTGTTGAGCATCCCTGTCCAGTCCATTCCGAAGACGCTATGCCAAACAACCATTGAGCCAGCCGGTTAGTCACTCAGTGAGACAGCCAAACAGTCAGTCAATCAGCCAACCAGAAATCGGGTCAGTATGTATGACCTTACCGTGCGTCCTCCCATTGGCATGTTGCTCTGTTCCCCTCATGCAGCAGGGACACAGATGGCATCGGGCTGCAGTGACCAGGGCAAAGAGCTGCCTGTCTGCCAGACTGACAGCAGCTGAGTGCCAGAGGCTCATTATCAGGCAGCCGCCTCAGCCACAGCCATGCAGCAGCCAGACAGCTGCATACTGATGACCACACGCACAACACAAAATACAAAATAAACTCCATCCATTATGAGCCATCGAGAAATAGATTGATGGTGACTTTCTGTGCCATGGCAAATTACGGTGACAGATTCAGCTGTCAAGTGAACACTAAGGGGCATGAACATGAATTAGTAAGAACATACTGTAATTGTAAATAATTGTTACCGTTCTTCAATTAAAATCACATTGTTGACATGGGAATCAGGATCACTGTAAGTGTCAAATACAATTAACATAAATGACTTTGCCTTCATCACATGTGTGCAGAAACGTGCATATTTTACAGTAGACACAGACACACGTGGCACAAGGACAACACAGGACAGCAAGCAGTCCAAATGGCATGCCACAGATGGTACACTACGCATATCACTCAATGTTCACTCAACAAATATACTTGCATTTTGTCAATAATCAAATAATGGTGATTCTGAAATTACTTTGACATCAAGGAAATTTTTGGTCGTCTCATTGGCGTGTGACGTGGTGATGAACAGCTACACCTGCTCCTTACACCCTGCGTTTGTGAGTTTATTGCAGTTGCTTAACAGCCTCCACAGCGCTTGCTTTCCACTTGTGGAACACAAACAAATCTTCACAGCCACTCAGTTACGTCACTGCTGGCACTGCAGCCCCGCAGCAGCTTAATTATGAGGCAAATTATAGTCGGGAGAAGAAGCTTTGAGTCTTGAATTGTAACTAAAGCACCTGCAGCCCATCTGTACAGATTATTTTCGAGTGTCTAATGCATATGGTGTTTTGTGTCATGTTGCCGTCACCGTCTTAGTTTGCTTTGGGAAAATTGTTTGCAAAGCCGACACAGAGAGCATTAAGAAGTCCTACGAGAGAATGTAAATCAGCACATCACATAGCAAGCAAATTAAAATAAATGCAAAGAAAGTTTCTCGACAACAGCAGTGCAGATCAATTTTGGAAAACTTCAGAAGTTTTACAAGAGACACTGATGCACATGGTACCAAGACTACAAGGACATCACATTCAATGAGAAAAAGCAGTGGCGAGGCCACACACACACACACACACACACACACACTATTCCAGATAAGTCACAGTATTATTTTTTATCATGTCAGAACTGAAAGAGAAACTATGCAGTAAAGCTCATTTTGGCAGTCAGGCCCCCAGGGCCCTTTGTAGCCTCTTCCATGTGTTCCTTCATTTTGCCACATGGTAAAAGTCCAGAGTTTGTTGACTGTGTTGTAAACTGGCACATTGCAGATTGTTCTCATAGAGTGAGTGTGAGTCAGAGACAGATTCTGGCTAGCCGTATGTTCCTTGGAGCCCAGGATGAGGTCATCGCAACAGTAGCCAATCATTTGGGCTGTCTGTCTGCTGCATGTTGGAGCCTTGGTGAGAAATAACTCCATCCCAAATTAGCTCTGACACCTTCCTACACTACTACCTTCATGTGCAATAGCACATGCGGCTGCACACTTGCGTGCTTAGATGTACCATATAATCATGCACAGACACAAACACACACACACACACACACACACGGACGTACATGAATGCGGGCTAGCATACAAAAACAAGCAATGCATTCACACTTACACGTGCGTGCATACACACACAAACATACATGCGCGTGCACATACACACTCAGATGGAAAAGAAACAAAGACACAGCTGTGAGCCTAGAGCAGACCTCCAGCCAGCTCAGCATCAAGCCAATCACAAACTGAAAGGGCCTTAGGGCTTTCCTGTCCTACAATAACATATTTTTGTAATAATCCCACTTATGCACAATAACAACATTTGTGGGGGGATGTGGCTAAATAATGAGCCGATATACCTTAACACCCTCAATTGGAGAGGCTGGTTGGTACAGACCTTGCTGTTTCAAGCCAGGCAGGCATGGCTGTCAGCTCCACATGGGCGACCTGAGTGACACGTAAATTCAATGTGAAAAATTTCAACTGTGAAAAACGTCAATTTAAATTATGATGATAATAATAGAACAAATTATAAACACTGTGTTAACATTTAAAAATGTAAACTTTTACAGGGATCACCGGTTCGAATCCCCGTGTTACCTCCGTCTTGGTCGAGCATCCCTACAGACACAATTGGCCATGTCTGCGGGTGGGAAGCCAGATGTGGGTATGTGTCCTTGTCTCTGCACTAGCGTTTCCTCTGGTAGGTCAGGGCGACTGTTCAGGGGGTAGGGGGAACTGGGGGGAATAGGTTGATCCTCCCACACGGTACGTCCCCCTGGCAAAACTCCTCACTATCAGGTGAAAAGAAGCGGCTGGCACATGTATCAGAGGAGGCATGTGGTAGTCTGCAGCACTCTCCAGATTGGTAGAGAGGGTGGAGCAGCAACCGGGGTGGCTCAGAAGAGTGGGGTAATTGGCCATGTACAATTGGGGAGAAAAAAAAGGAGGGGAAAGATATTTTAGAAAAAAAAACTTTTTTGGGGGTCCCAGGAGTGAGCCAAAACAATTAACAACACTGGACTACACTGTATTCAAACTATATACATAGCTTACCTTTTAACAAGAGTATATCACTTACTAATGCACAAAAAATCTAAAGTTGTCACAAATAAATAAAGTGCAAATAATTTAAAACTTAACATGAAAATATTGCTCACAAATGCAATAAAAACACAACTCAAATTCTCGATTTTCCCCCCTCTTCAGTATGTACACCAATTTGTATCAAAATGTCTATCAGAAGAGGATGACAATACAACGTCTCTCACCACAATGTTCTTTAAAACTTGACTCTTCTGGACTTTCTCAAAATAATCGATGGCATCATCCTATAAAATCTGGCAAAAGACCTCTTGATTGATGCTCAAGATGGCAAGCACAGAGAGACGTGCCTGAGACGTAGTAGATCTAAGGTAGGTCTTAATCAACTTGAGCTTTGAGAATCTCCTCTCCGCAGCCGCCACTGCCACTGGCATGGGGGCAGCCTTTACTTTTTCCCTTCGTGTTTGCACCATTATCATAAGCCTGCCCTCTGCCGTCTTCAAAGGGGATGTTAAGCTCCTTTAGCCCCTTCACTATGAGAGATGACAGGGTTTCGGCTGTGGACTCCTCTGCTTCAAGGAACCCCAAAAATGTTCTTTTGATTTGGGGTTTGTCTTCCATGGAACCAGTTCTTACAATGATGGAGAGCTGCTCTGTGTGGTTGACGTCAGGGGTACAGTAAAGAATGATTGGAAAATGTTTGGATTGTTTGAGTTCTAAAACAATTCTCCCCAGGATCTACTTGTTGATGCATTCTATGAGATCGTATGAGTGGCTCCTCATTGCACCCTCCCACGTGATCCTTTAGGACAGAGGCAGCATGGTGGTCCAGTGGTTAGCGCTGTTGCCTCACAGCAAGAAGGTCCTGGGTTCGAACCCCAGGGTTGTCCAACCTTGGGGTCATCCCAAGTCATTCTCTGTGTGGAGTTTGCATGTTCTCCCCATGTCTGCGGTGGGTCTACTCTGGGTGCTCTGGGTTCCCCCACCATCAAAGACATGCATGTTAGGATTTATACTCCTGTCTGTGAGCCTGACCGAGGCAATGGAAAGAAGAACTGGAGTTGGTCCCCGGGTGCTGCATGGCAGCTGCCTACTGCTCCTAGCTACACAGCTAGGATGGGTTAAATGCAGAGAGTAATTTCCCCACAGGGATTAATAAAGTATATCAAAATCAAATTAAAAAAAAACTGAGCCATGAACTCAACTTCTTTAAGAAAATTCCCATTGTTTGCTTGGTATAGGGTATCTGTTGTCCCCCTCAGAGCGATATTTCTTTCTGCCAGAGATTGAATTAAGGCCACCAACCTTTTCAAGCCCTTCAGTCAAGTCAATTTTATTTGTATAGCCGAATATAACAAATTTGCCTCAGGGGGCTTACAGCAATACAACATCCTGTCCTTATCCTCGCATTGGATAAGGAACAACTCCCTAAAATAGGGAGAAAAAATAGGAAGAAATCAAAGGGAGCGCAACAGAGGAGGGATCTCTCTCCCAAGATGGACAGACATGTAATGGATAGTGTGTGTACAGAATAAAACACAATTTACAGAATACAACATTGAAACATCATCTTTGCTTGTTTGTTTGTTTGCTTGTTTGAAACAAACAATCGAACAAACAAAGAGGATAACAGAATTATAATGGAATTATAAGATTATAAGATATATGAAGAATATGATGAGGAGGATGACAAGCAGCATCCAGATGCCACCGGAACAACCTTGGACCTGAGCCATGTGACCACCAT
Organism: Lampris incognitus; assembly: GCF_029633865.1. Classification (NCBI taxonomy): domain Eukaryota; kingdom Metazoa; phylum Chordata; class Actinopteri; order Lampriformes; family Lampridae; genus Lampris; species Lampris incognitus. The sequence continues at coordinate 132,493,043 of NC_079211.1, read as the reverse complement.
CTAGACCTGACGGGAGGACAGACTACACATGCATACAGGGGAGACTCATATCACACCATTCACATACACGGGAGAAGAGACAAGAAAAGACATTCATCACACATCGGCGAGAGAAAAGGATACAACATTGAATCAGGGTAACAAAGGCATATCGGTTTGTAGGATATATAAAAATGGTAAAAATAGACTGCATTTTATATAGCGCTATTCTAGTCTACCAACCACTCAAAGTACTTTATAGTGAATACCATTGACCTTCCGATTACTAGACAACCCGCTCTACCTCCTCAGCCATGCCACCCAAAGAAAAAAAAATGTGACGAGGAGGATGCCAACCAGCGTCCAGTTAGTGAACATCATCACCATGGAGACCTGGGAGGAGGACAGACTACATGTGCACACAGGGGAGACTCACATCATGCCATTTACATACATGGGAGAAGAGACAGGAGAAGACATAATTCAGAGAGAGAAAAGTCGTGTGAGAGAAAAGAGAACAGTTGTAATAGTCAATCTATATACTCTATAATCTCATCGGCAGAACAGTGCTTGGTAAATTCTTCGAGACAGAAATCAACCCGCCATGCAGTACAGGTCATGTAGTATTCAATTTAAAAGCAACTAATTGTCCGTTAAGGCAAAAAAAAACGAGTTTTAAGTTTGAATTTAAAGGACTCAAAAGACTCCGATTGTCTGACAGCAGCAGGCAGATTATTCTACAAGAATGGGGCTTGGTAGGAAAAGGCCCTACCACCAGCTGATTACTTTTTAACTTTGCGTACACACAGGAGCCCTGTATTTTGAGTGCGGAGAGCTCAAGTTGGAACGTATGGTTTAAGGAGATCAGTGCAAGCCCATTTAGGATTTTGTAAGTCAGCAGAAGCACCTTGAAGTCTGATCTAATATGGATAGGTAGCCAATGAAGGGAGGAAAGAATTGGTGTAATATGATCAAATTTTCTAGATTTAGTTAGGATTGTAACTGCATTTTGAACCATCTGAAGGCTTTTAGTACTAGCATGTGGCAGACCTGAAAACAGAACATTACCGTAATAATCTCTGAAACAAATGCATGTATTAGACTCTTTGCATCAGCCATGGATAGGAAAGACCAAATTTTAACTACGTTACGTGAGTGAAAAAAGGCAGTCTTGGTGATTTCTTTCATGTGCTTATCAAAGGAAAGGCTGAGATCAAATGTAACACCAAGATTTTTAGCTGCCACATTTTTTGAAATCACAGAGTTGTCAAGCGTTACTGTTACTTGTTCAAATTGGTGTCTGTGTCTAGCAGGGCCAACGACCAGCATCTCAGTTTTATCTGAACTTATAAGCAGGAAATTTAGAGACATCGAGATTTTCACAGCAGCCAAGCATGCCTCTTAATTAGTTATTTGAGTATAGCCATCCGCCATTATAGGCACATATAGCTGAGTATCACCAGCATAGCTAAAGAAATTTATTCCACAACTGATTATAATTTGGCCAAGAGGTGAAATATAAAGAGAGAAAAGTAGAGGGCCAAGAACCAAACCCTGAGGTATGCCATTTTCAGCATTACAGAATTTTGATGCAATATTATTATAGCAGACACACTCTGTTCCTCCTGATAAGTAGGACTTAAGTCAAGAGAGAGCCCGGCCAGAAACACCAAAATTACAATTTATTCCTTCTAATTGTATACAGTGATCAGTGGTGTCAAATGCTGCACTGAGGTCCAGTAGTAGAAGCACAGAGGTGGAATCAGAGTCCATAGCAAGTAGAAGATCATTAACCACTCTGGTCAGAGCAGTTTCAGTGGCGTGACAGGTCCTGAAAGCCGATTGAAAAGGTTCATATAGATGGTTTTCTTCTATATGGGTCAAAAGTTGTTGATACACAACTCTTAAGTACTCTAGAAAAAAATGGAAGATTGGGGACTGGTTGATAGTTATTAAGAGAACCTGGATTGAGGTGTGGTTTCTTAAGTAGAGGTTTGACCACAGCTGTCTTAAAATTGCTGGGAACAATGCCAATAGTATGTGATTATCAAAGAAAGTTGAATCAGTTCATCTGGATACAACGTTTATTGACAGAAACGTTTTATCAGTCATCTAAGTGACCTCTTCAGTCTAAACTGACTGCAGGTATCCCCATCCTTATAACCAATACAGTTGTATAACAACCGAAGCCAACGATGAGTTTCATATGCAAATAGGCATGACCATTAACTAGAGTTACAATGGCCATGTTTATTATTCACAGAGGATTTGGGAATGTTTGTAATCACAGCATTTTAAGATGGCAACAAATGTAGCCCCCCCCCCCAATTCAAGGATGGTCGTTCCCTCTTCACATAGATGGCCTCTTTGACTCCCCATTCAAACCAGCATTCCTACCTATCAAGGATGTGCATATCCTCATCGTTGAAAGTGTGGCCACTGGCCTGTAGATGGATTTAGACTGTGGAGTCCTGACGTGACACGTTAGCTCTCCTGTGTTGTGCCATCCTCTTGGCCAGCGTCTGTTTTGTTTTCCTAATGTACAAGTCATGGCAATCCTCCTGGCACTTAACAGCATACTGTATTGCTGCGCTGTTTGTGCCGGGGGACCCAAACCTTGGAGTGGAAACAATTTCTGGCGCAGTGTGTTTTGGGTTTGATTTTCTTACCTGGGTTATTGAGCATGCATAAAGACACCTCACCTCATCCAATCCCCTAATCTCTCGAGAAGTCTTTGGGGCATAGCTGTTGAATCCGCAACCAGCCCTCACCATCTCTGTCTGTCCTCAACTGCCCTCTGTAAACTGGCAAAGTCAAGGCCTGTCTACTCTCTGGTGTTACATAGCCATCGTTTCTTCTGTCTTCCTCGTCTTCACCTGCCCCTCACTGTACCTTGCAGGTTGGTCTTGCCAAGGATGGAACTTCTCGAGATGTGACCATACCATTTTAGTTTCCTCTTCTTGACGATTGTGAACAAGTCTTCATGTGTTCCAATGTCTTGTGTAATCCTTCGTTTCACCTCTTCATTCGTAATATGGTCTCTATATGAGATGCCTTGAATCTTTCTGTAGCACCTCATCTCCATTGCGCTTATTCTTCTTTGAAGATCTGCTATGAGTGTCCAAGTTTCACATGCATTTACAAAGATGGAGATGACTTTAGACCCGGTACTAATGTTTTTTGTCTTTCCAGATTGGTTTTAACCTTGTGAGTGCTGCAGTCACTTGTGCAATGCAGGAAAGGACTTCTGGTTTAGACCCTTCATCTGTGACGATGGCCCCAAGATATTTAAATTTGTTGACTGTCGAGATTGTCTGACCATTGACCTGAATCTTACTGGTAATGCCGTTGGTGTTATTAGTCATTAGTTTTTCCATGCCATATGCCTTTGATGTCTTGTTAAGGTGTTCAACCAGGCTTGTCAACTCTTGTTCATTACCGGCCAGGTTGTCAATGTTATCAGCAAAATGGAGGTTTGTGATTGTTCTCCCCCCAATGCTGACCATTCCTTCATGGTCTTCCAGTGCATCTGTCATTATTCTCTCCAGGAAAATGTTGAAGAGAGTTGGCAAGAGCAAGCAACCTTGACGGACACCTACTTTTGTGCGGAACCAGTCTCCAATTGCCCCGTTGTAGTACACTGCACTAGTTGCTTTGTTGTGTAGTTGCTCAACGACTCGTACAAAGTTCGGGCTGATGTTGTATTTCTTCATGCTGGCCCATAATTCCTCATGCCAGACCCTGTCAAACACCTTTTTGAAATCAATGAAAATGTGGTACAGTTGTTGCTGGTGTTGTAGGTATTTTTCGCACAGATATCTGAGGTTAAAAATTTGCTCTGTAGTACTCCTTCCCTTTCTAAACCCTGCCTGCTCATCTGCTATTATCAGTTCCGCTTGCGGTTTCAGATTATTAGGTATAATCCTCAGTAGTACTTTGCTAGGATGACTGATGAGACTGACGCTGCGGTAATTGTTGCACTGTTGCAGGCTGACCTTTTTAGGAAGTGTGATGATGAGTGAGTTTGTCCAAGGCTTGGCACTGTCCTGTCTCCATATCTTATTAGAAATGTAAGGTAAAGCGCTGATCATCATATCTCCTCCAGCCTGCACTAGCTGTGCTGGTATGTTGTCGGCTCCTGCAGATTTGCCTTTCTTTAAAGCTTTTACAACCTCTTCTACCTCTTTTCTAAGAATTAAATCATTTCTATCATGCTCTCTGTCATTGTTACAGGGAACGTTTAATACTGAAGGATCTCCTTCTGTCTTGTGGTTGTATAATTCTGCGCATTATTCCGTCCATCTTTCTAATACTTGTTTCTCTTCTTCTTGATTTTTTTCATTTTTGTCTTGGATCATGGAGACTCTGCTCTGCTTGGTGCTTGTGAGGTGCTTATGCCATTTTGCTATTGTTCTTACTCAAGCTGTCTTCAATGTCTTTGCACTGGTCTTCTATCCATGTCTGTTTGGCTTTCCTCATTCCTTTCTTGATATAGTTGTTCAATTCTCTGTACTTTTGTGCTCCGTCTGCATTTCCTTTGTCTATTTTAAGTCGTCTTCTCTCATCGCACATAGCAAGCAGATCTGAAGAAACCTATGGATTTTTCTTTGGTCTGATCATCCCGATTACTTGCGTTGCTGTCTCAATCATGGCTGGGTTGAAGGTAGTGACAGTTTCTTCTGTATCAGTCTCATCATTGAAAATGAGAAATGGTGCAAATGTTCCCCCTATGGTTGCTTGAAAGGTTTCAGCTACGTCCGGATCTTTCAGCTCCTCCAGATTGAACCTGAGTTGTGTATGCTGCGGTTTTTTTATGTTTTTCAGATGCAGACGGAATGATAGCATCACCAGGTCATGGTCGCTGCCGATGTCAGCCCCAGGAAAGGTCCGGGTTCTACTAGTGTTGATGCTTGTGCGAAAGCGTTTCTTCACCAAGATGTAGTCAATTTTATTGTGAAGCTCTCCGTTTGGACTGTGCTAGGATTTCTTGTCAGGTCCCAGCATGTTTGCCAGGATCAGGTTGTTGTAGCTGGCAAATTCTAGAAGTCACAAACCCCTGTCGTTTGTTTCAGGGTTGCAGTGTGACCATGCACGTTACTACAATCACTATGTATGTCCTTTCCCACTTTTGCGTTCCAATCTCCTTGTATAATGACGATGTCTTTCTTCGGAATTCTGTTCAGGACTTCTTGAAGTTTATCATAGAATTCTTCAACTTCGTCATCATTATAATCTGTAGCTGGGGCATATATTTGAACCAAGGTGATGTTAAAAGGTGATGCCCTCAAGCGGATCGTCTAATTCTGCTGGAGACTGGATGGCAGCCCATAACTGCTTTGATGGTGTCCTTGTGTACTGAAAATCCAACACCATGTTCATGTTTGTCCCCCTCACCACTGTAGTAGAGCTTGTGCCCCTCATCACTGGATGTCTCGCCGAATCCCTTCCAATGCAACTCACTTATTCCTAATATATTCCATTTGTATCTGCTCATCTCGTGTGTAAGTTCCTCGAGTTTTCCCAGCAAACATGCCTGTGTGGGCCTACTGTGGGTAGGTGTGGGTTTACTGTGGGGCAATGTGGGCAGGGGCAAACCCGCACTAATCCCACATGGGCCCCATGTGGTTAGCCCATGCGGAGCCCACAGTAGTTTTGCCCTTTGAGGCCCCTATGTGGGCTTATTGTGGGCAAGCCCAACTGTGCTCTTGGCCACAGTAAGCCCATAGGGGCCCCATGTGGGTCAGCCCATGCGGGGCCCACAGCAGTTTTGCCCTTTGAGGCCCCCATGAGGGTTTTCTGTGGGCAACCCACTGTGGTCTTGCCCACAGTAAGCCCACATGGGCCCCCTGTGGGTCAGCCCATGCGGGGCCCACAGCAGTTTTGACCTTTGAGGTCAACCCCCTGTTGACAGTACAGTTAAAACGTTTTAAGATGACAACTGCTTTAGGGTAATCGGTACACAAACTTTTTATTTACCGCCCATGCCCAATGCTGCATATAGTCAGACCTCTGCAAAAATGACAGTAAAATGTAAACAAGTTGTCCAAGGTATAACCGGTCCATCCCATACTTAACTAAAACTGCCCATCCAACAAGACAAGTACCGTCTCAACTTTTTGGTTTGTGGCAGCTGTTTCATATTATAGTTAAGAGAAATAATACTAGTGTTTTAACCCTGTATAGGTTGATCCAAGCCCCGATTAATTTAAAAAAAATTCAAATGGCATTTCAACTTTAGGTGGGGTGTCAAAGGGAAGGGGAGTAATATAGTGCAGCACATGATAACACACAGGCATCAAATCTACTTTAAAAAAGTGAGTGGTTGCCCTTGTCTCCAATTTTTCCAAAGTAAGTATTATGGCAGCCGTGCTGCTATGGTAGAAAACGGCAAGGCTCTTGAGTATGTGCAGGGCTGTTTGGTGCTGCTGCAATCTTTCTGGCTTTTTCTAGAAAGAAAGTAAAGGAAACTGAACAATTTATGAAATGTCACAACCTGGTTTCTGTGCCATGACAAATGTATGAGACACCACATTAACTGTATGACAAAAGTAATTTATTTAACAAAAGCAAATTAATTGAATGCTTAACTGAACATTAACAAGGCATGGGGTGTGGATATCACTGGAATCAGTAGTGTAAGGTGTGCATGAGGGATGAGATAGTGGCTGTGTCCCAATACTAAGTCAGATGCCATCAAAATGTGGCTCAGAAATGCCAGGGATAGAGACGGAGGAAGGAGCAGAAGGAGCAAAAAATGAATAGATTTAATGTTTAGTTTTTTTTTAGATTTAATGTTCTTATTGTGTTCAAATGTGGTTCTATGTTTGTTGTTCTGTTTTATAAAAGCATTTAATTTGTTATATAGTTTTGTTTTTCAATTCCAATTGTTTCCAATTTTCAATAAATTCTTTCTTCGTATAATTTATATTTTCTTCATTTTTTTGTTTGAGCTGGCTGTCAATAAATGTCACTAGCATACCAGGTACACATGGGGCACTATGGGCCCGTGTGGGACCACTGCTCCCAGCCCAAAGTGTGGGCACACTATGGGCATGCTGCGGGCCCTCTCTGCTTAGTGTGGGCAGCCCACTGGGGCCCCACCAGGGGCCTTTAGTGTGGGGCCCACACGTGCCCCACATTTCATGCCGGTAACGGGGCCCACGGTGGGCTGCCCACAGTGGGCCCTCTGTTCCTGCCTGCAGTGGCCCAACATGGGCCCCAAAGAGGCATGTTTGCTGGGTTCCTGCTGCTCTAAGCGCCCTTACGTTCCACGTGCCACATATGATGTTATCCCTTGCTTGTATCTTCCCTGAAGATTGTTCATCAGTAGCACACTTTCCGCCTCCACTCTGATTCACCCCGAACTCTTTAGGGTCAACGGCCAAGTGTTCGGGACCAAGGCGTGCCTCAGGACAAGGAGTTCAACTGTGAGCAACAGTCTGGAGAGGATTGGGCCCCACCAAATTCTTTTTGCCCAAGACACACGAATGATAAAAAAAAACGCAACTATTTCCATACCGGATTGGTCGATGCCCAGGTCATCGACCGATCCGGTCGCTTTTCATCGAGGGATAAAGACAGTAAGTGATTAATTAACAATGTCTAGTATTGTAGGTCCGAGGAAAGGCCAAAGGTCTATAAAAAGTTTTGCTGGTAAAGGGCCAAGTAGGCAAGTAATTGGTTTAGAAGCTAACATGAGCTTAGTCAAATTATCAAGAGAGATCTCAAAAGCTATAACAACAGAGACTATCAGTGACTCATTGTATAGATATGAATTTGGTGAGGCAGGATCTGCAGGAGTAACTGGAGTTGAAAAACAAAATTTGTTTCTGATATCGTCAACCCTATTGCAGAAAAAGTGTAGAAACTCATGGGCCGTGAAAGGTGAGCAGCTCATAGACGGCTGCTTTTAAGTAAATTTAGCTACAGTATCAAAGAGAAATCTGGGATTATGTTTATTAATATTGATTAATTGAAAGAGATAACCCAGCCACTGAGGATGCACAAGCCAGTGCATCCTTAGTGCCGGTCCCAAGCCCGGACAAATGGGGAGGGTTGCGTCAGGAAGGGCATCCGGCGTAAAATCTTTGCCAAATCAAATATGCGGATCATAAATAAGACTTACATACCGGATCGGTCGAG